>NW_010389749.1:26417-29328 GCF_000710305.1 Buceros rhinoceros silvestris | reverse complement strand
GGCACGGCCGGGGTTTTGAGCAGAGAAGCCACTTCCGGTAACTTCAGCAGTGCTTAGTGTCAAGACTGACCCCTCTGACAGGATTTTGTGTGTTTATTGTACATCTGAGGGTGACGACTGCCCCTTCTAATAACCACAGCAGGCATTAGGAACACAGCAAAAATGTGAACTTGATGTAGAGAATCCACTTGTACTGAAATGACTGGTGAAAACCAAGGATAGATCATCTTCCCTTTTTTCCACAAGTTTAAATTAAATCACACTCATAATTGTATGCTCAATTTTTACAGCGTTGGACGTAGTTTAAGGGACAGAGACGAAAGGCTCTGCAGCGTCCCATTCCCGCGAAAAGTGTGACATCAGGAAGGTGAAATTTTACGGTACACTGACCAGAAAAGAGATCCAGAAGAAAACACCTTGTAAACGCAAAACGATTCGTATTTCTGCTAGAAATGAGCCACAAGTGGTTTAAACAAAAAGCAAATAAGGAAAAAAAATCTGGACAAAGCCCTTAGTGTTGTCCTGGACACCAGGGAGAAAGGCAGAGGAAACAAAGTCCGCTGTTCTGACACCGCGCTGGGAAGCAGAGCCTTTTGACAGGCTGTCGGTCTATGAGCTAGGCTGACTTCTGCCTCATTTTTTATTTACAAAATCGATCTCAGAACATGAATAGTGACAAGGCAAGCAGTGCATTTCAAGAGAATTCATGCACTCTGCGTGTGGTTAGAACCACCTGGCTGTGCCTCCTACTACCTGAAGCATGCTACAACCCCCAGACGCTGCCTTTGCCATTTATCTTGGTTCTTCCTCCCTCTTCCTCCTCTGTTTAGCCAGGGAGAACCGCTAAGGGTCTTGCTGTCCCAACGCTGACGGCTGTACGACTTTGTCATTACTCCCCTAAACGTGCTACGGAAGACAGCACGCGATGGAGAACAATGCGGGTAAGTGCCGCGCGCCATCTGAATACAGCTTTTGAAGCTGATGAGAGTATTGACTGACTTGAAATGCAACAGAGTATTTCAGCGGTACCTGCTGACTCCGCACTTTTGAAGGATTTAGAGGGGTCTCTAATTTTCCCTGGGAGAATATTATTCACCTAACTGAAGACCACAGGCACTAACATTAATTGTCTATACTATTAATTGCATGCAGCCTGCAACATCGATTATCAGCCTCTATTTGGGCCTATAACCTCCCTGCACGGACATCGATCCGGAACACGCTGCTTCTGTATCATTCTCCAAGTGAGGACAGGAAACAGGTAAGAGCGTTGTGCCTGCGTTTCGGATAGCTCAGCTCCAGCGAGATACAGAATGATGACACGCTTGCAGAGTATCCGACCACAGCCCTCTAGAACACAGGCTCACTGTCTGTGGGAATACTGGGAATTCACACCCAGTATATTGCTCTGGAATCTGGTCTGGCTCCTGGTCAACATGGTAATCGAATCCCTACAGTGAAGAAGAACTGGTGACAGCAGCTTGGAAATCCCAGGGAGCATTCCTCTCTGGGAAGGGGTTGGCCTCTACATCAACAGATCCTGCCGGCATTCTTCAGTCTCACCCAAAGTACCAGAAATCTCCTGGGGTATATGTTGAAGTTCCCTGAGCAAGCCTTCACACAACATCTAACAAGCACAGTGACGCACTTAATGGAAAATATGCCCTGAGTAGAAACAATGAAATTTAGGATCCAAGAGCGCTAGACTACAATTCAAGAAAGTTTGGTTTAACTCCTGACGCCTCTGCAGTATCATCTCTGTGACCTTAGCAAGCTTATGGGCCAGTTTCTATGTGTGAAGTGGGAGAGAAATCCCACCTCCTCTTTTGTGCCATTCTTAAGACAAGAGGGCCACAAACTCTGGTGTGTCCCGTACGTGCTTCACCAACGCAAAGCAAGGTATATGCATTTTTATGTTCTGCGAGCTATGTGACGGGTGTGGCTGCAGAGCCATTGACCTGCAGAAGTTTGCAGCGTGTCAAAATCCTTTATACCCATTTATATTCTGAAGGGAATTATTTCTTTGCCTGCTGAGGAATTTTTCTTAAGTCTCTTTTGCTGCAGAGGATAAATGCTAGTGCTGACTTCTCATCTGGTGGATATAAAGGTAGATTCTGCTGTACCAACCTCCTTTGAAAGTGAGGTTTGGCCTGAATCCCAAAGGAAAAGCATCACTGCCACAGGACATCCAAGAAACAGGAAGACAAGCTTGGCCAAATCTGTACCCTGAATTACCTGAAGTTACTTTAAAGAAAAATTTATATTCAAGAATAACTAGATGGTCTGAGATGTGGAACTGCTTCTGTATGAAGACTCTTCATTTTGGAGAAGAAATGGCTGATGGAGAGTACAAAAGAGATAAATAAAGCTAAGAGTGGCCTGGAGAAGATGAAGAGGGGAAAGACTACCCATTTCTTATATCATGAGCTGCAGAACAGCACAGCAGAAAAGAACAGGCACATGTTCTGATTCTTCAGTGGCGGCAACCACTCAGAGCACCCAGGGCTCTAAACAGGCTTGAAACATCTCTCTGAAGTCTTTGAGACTCAGCAGCACATCTGGGAGCAGGTCCAGATCACTCAGTGCTGTGAGCCTTGTGCTCTCCACCAGCCTAGAGCACCTTGTTTATACAGTTTTTATTTTGTAGGCAACTGTCAGCACCTCGTCCACATGAATGTATAGCTCGGCGTGGCTAACCACGCGGATCAATCATGACTTGTCACGCTTTCTCGCAGCACGCCTAAACAGGAGATCTCATGATAATGAGGAAGATGACACATGCCACCAGTGCTCCCGCACTCGTCTGCCTAAGTGAGAACAGCACATTTTGCTGTCAGGCCGAAGGGAACATATTTTCATAGGCAGTCCTCCAACTGGTGTATAATTGCCTAGAAGTGGGAATTGGAAGAGC
>NW_010389749.1:5764-26339 GCF_000710305.1 Buceros rhinoceros silvestris | reverse complement strand
TGTTTGGAGAACGCGGAGCACTGAAAGAGGCTGCATCTGCAGTGAATTCAAGCCAGTGAGATGGAGTGTAAATATGATGACTTGGTTATCATTTTTACATTTCGCATTGTTTACTATAAACATTATTTAACTATTGTGCATAATATTTCGGAGCTGCCCCACTAAACTGTGCCGCTGCTGCTGCTGCTTCAGCAGGCTCCCTGGTAAAAGCTGAGACGGGCAAAAGCAGAAAGTTCCCTTTCAACGTCATCAGCTTCTACAACAGATAGGTTTAGCAATCTGGACTAATTAGGAGCGTTCCTGGCTCTGAGTGAGGGAGCAGAATAGTACTAAATCTGGTATCGTAACTGTACCTGTTCTATACTCATTAGCACAAATTTCTGGGAGAAAAGTCTGCTGCACTAATTAAGATTCCTGATCCCAAGCACAACTGATAATATGTTTATGCAAATCCTTATAATTCTTCCAGGCCTTTCCAGCATTGTTGCATTTATCGGTGTCTCTAGGCCAAAACAATGGTTCAAATGTGGAGAAGGTCCCTTCTAATATGAGAAAGGCACTTAACAGATCGACATCTTATTTCATTTCAGCGGGACCCAATGATTTAATCATAAGAATGAAATAAATCTGTGGCCACATCTGACTTCAGGGTTATCACTTGTCTGTCCTTCATGACTGTACGGAGCTTCCCAGGCACACACTGTGCCTGTTTTCAGGGCTCAGTGACTCAAGACTAAAAGAAAATCCTCTTTTTGCTCTTATGCAGGAAAACTCTATGATAAAAGTGGTGCAGCACGGATGCCACCCAGCAGAGGATCATTCCAAGCACGCCCCAAGTGACCCAGGCAGAACATGCAGAGGAGACGGATACGAGTGTAAATACACGTGAGCGTATGTCTGAGAGTGTGTGTATGCGAGTAAGGAAGATCAGTCTCGCTTACTGCGGTGGGATTTATTAATATTCAACAGCGGACATCTCCAAATCCACGCCCACCCCAAAAGCGAGACTTTCTGTTTAAAAGCACCACTTACATCAGCATGTGGATATTGCTGCTCCTCGGGGACGACTTAAAATTAGTCTGGAGCATTAGCATTGCTGTTAGTTAGAACCTCCCTGCTGCCGAGATGGTTCGCTTTGTACAAGCGCTGAGTGCTAGCGGGAGCAGACACAGTCTGCTGAAGCAGAGCAGCACCCTGCCAGAGCAAATAAAACACATCCTTTCTGAGTGGGGTTCCTGGAGATCTCCTACCTGTAATTGTGGAACCAGTTGATCACGGTGCTGGTTTTCAAGTTGAGCTGCGTAGCCAGTTCCTCAATGGTTTTTGGTGATGGGTATGGCTTTTGCTGGTAGGCTCGTTTCAGAGCTTCTTTCTCTTCCGGTGCCAGCACCACCCGGGGCTTCTTCAGCTGATGCTGGGGCTGTGGGCTGGCTCCCTGGCTGTAGTCGATGCCAGCAGACGAGGACTCACAGGACTGACTGTCGCTAACAGAGCTGTGTCGCCGCTTCATGTAGGCTGAAAGAGAAGAGCATTGGATCAGCCCAGCTGAATACAAATGCAAAATCAATGACTGTACGAGCTGAGGGATAAACGGGAAGGTGACAGGTTGTAGATGCATGGATGAGCTATTCGGAGAGAACAGAGAGGAAGGGGCATCATCTGAGATGAGAGGAAAGCAAATGTGAGGAGGAGGCAAGAGGCAGAAAAAGAAGAAAGAAGGGAAAGAAGAGAGGGCAAATCGTCTGGAAACTGCTGGAGTTTTCTGCTGTTTCAGTGAGCATGGGACATGAATAACAGGGTTCAGTTAACGTGACTTATTTCAAATCCACTCTCTCAAGAGCTGCAAACTTCCACACAAGCATCCGATCAGGATCAGGACATTAGCACTTCTTTTCAGCTCCAATGGGTTTGGCTGTTAAATGCTTACGGTGCACACTAAGGGCTCTCTAAGGGCTCTCTAAGGCCTCTGAATTAAAAATACGACTATGGAAGCTGGAGGCAGCCTCAGTGTCTCCAACACACGGTGGCGCCTGGAGCCCGGAGATCCCAGCGATGGGCTGACTAACCCAGCAGGCGCTCGCTGCTTTTTCCTTTGCTACAGCAGTGACAGGTTATGAAAGGAAAATAGCCCACAGCATCCTCCTCCCCTGCACAAGGCTCTTTCAAAAACGCGTGTACTTTCAAGAAAGCTCTTGCTGCGCTGATGGAGCTCGGCAAGGCCGATGGCAGAAGCCTGCGATACCACCGCCGACTCTCTTCCCCGATGGAGACTGTATTATCCCAGCAAATTCTGCAAGGAAAGATTCCCAGCGATTGCTGTCACTGGCTTGATTGATTTACACCAGGCAAAGAGAGGTGGGATTTACCGCACCTGGCAGTACCATGCACAAGCATTGCTAATGAGGGGCTGAAAATGGCAAATACAGATGAATCTTGTCAATAAAATATTTAATGGCCTGTTAAATACCTTCTAGGTATTCAAGAGCTGCAGTTTGAAAACCCCGGCTATTAAGTTCCAGATTACACCAGCCTGACATCAGCCTCACAGGCACTCAATCTCCAACATCCAGGAGCCCTGATTGGAGCCAAGGACCATCGTGGGGCAGGTCACACTGGTCAGCAACCAAATTCTTCAAAAAATAACTCTCACTCTCCCCACAGCTCTGCCTTTAGACTGGGGGAGCACAAAGAACAGAACTTCAGTGCAACCAAATGAAATGCCACGTTCAAAGCCCTTCCCACACAAGGCAGCTTCTGGCCGAGCTCTCTGCAGGACTGGCCGGGTTTTCTGTCTCCAGCAGCTTTGGGCATCCTGCCCTCTGAACGGTGGGCGTCCAGTGGGACCTTTTAACGCTGTGTCTTACTATCGTCAAAGTGAATTTTGCACAGGCTCGGTAACCTCTGGGGGTATCGGCCTGGCCCTCATTGTGTTTCTCCTGACCATGACAGATTACCTGTGGGTCGCCTACTGCGTAAGATCACTGATACGGAACAGAACGCGAGTTGCTCATGATCCATCACTCTGCCATGATACAGTCCTGCACGCGTTTGAAATAACCATGAAAAGCGAAGTTGTAGTATTTTTTAAAAATAAATTTCATTTAAAAAAATCACCGACTTAAGTTGCTAGAAGCAGATGCAGAACTGTGAGGTGGCCACAGGTAAATGCATTACTTCAAGGTCAACTACTGGCCTTAATTTTTGCAGCCATTGAGGAACTGTTACAACCTTCAACCATGGAATTCATCATTCCAGCAATGTAATCTCACATTTATATAAGGTCTTTAATCTCAAGGACTCCCGAGTGTTATTTCAAACTTGCGCTGACATGCACACTACGTACAAGGTTCCCTTGTCTCCTTTGATGGCACAACCAAGAGGGCTGGAAGGCAGCACCTCTCACTTCGGCATCGTGCAGGAGCTTAGAAGTGAGATGAAACAGAGCCTTGTGTGGAAGGTCTAAAAGGTGGTTAGGCTACTTCTGCCTGGAGCTTCTGGAATTTGCCCAGGAACCCAAGTCACCACGAGACACCCGTGCACCAGGATGCTCTGCATCTCTGCTGTCTCTGCTCTCTGAAGGACAGCGTTTCTGGGGCATCAGAACGTCCGTGTCTAGGCTCGTAAGGACAGCGTGGAGCTGTCACAGCCTGGGAAAAACTCCATGCCCTGAAGCCTGCCTCTGCCTTTGTAACCTCACACTGGGACCACAAGAGGTGCAATGGTTTATTTGGGCCTCATGTGAATGGAAAAAAATTATGTAAATGCATGTATTTCCTTAATAGAAAAATAGAGGAGGGTGTCCCACTGCTCTGTCATAAGCAATAGTTTTTCTGGAGGATAACAGATGATGACAACAAATTTCCATTGGGCCAGAGGCACAATCCTGGCACTTCACCATGAGCTGAACTATCACCTACGCTTTAGGCTTTAATGGTGGTCTCTGGAAACTTGTGATGACGTTTATAGAAGCTTTTACTTATTAATTCTTATTTTAAACATATGTGCTGCGTGTAGACAACATAAGGAGATCATTCAGCACATTTGCAGCGACATCAAGGCTCAGACGGGAACCCAAGCTGCAAACACACTTGATTTGTGCACAGGTTGGATTTTTGTCTGTGATTGGTCTTCACTTCTCAAGAGACCCATGAAAAAAACAACCCCAAATGTAATTTGGGCAAAGGTCTGGCTCTGGGCCCAGCTTGCCAAGGCCAGCCCTATCCAGAGTTTCACCATGTCCCAACGGGAAGAGTCGCCAGCATGTGCTCAGCTACAGACCAGACCAGACGCTCCTGCAGAACTAGCAGCTGCCCACTGAGGTAAAGCAGAGCCCGGTTTAATATCATCTTTATCTTATGCGGTATTGAACAAGATTATTAAAGAGCAAAATAATGGGGGAATAAAGGGAATTCAATTTTTTCCTGACAGCAGGCTTCAGCATTGCAGAGGGAGGAGTGTGACATTACACGCCGGGGGATGAGAAGGAAGAGGAACGAACTCTTCCAAGGCAGGAAAGGTGGTGCAGAGTGTCTCGGCCCCCTAAGTGTGAACCCTGGCTTAGTTAGTTGTAAAAAATATACACTGCACATTTTCAGAACCTCTTAAAATAGACATTTATAGCACAAACTTCAGACTGGCAGAACAGAAAAAGAGATATATGCAGCTCACCTTTATCAGGATTATTAATTTGGTCCCTTAATAAAAAGTGGCAGAGAAATAATTTATAATCGTGTTTCACTGGTCGCAGATACAGCTGCATTGTTCTTTAACTGACATTAGCTGAGGCTCGAGAGTAATTTCAAAGGTTAAATCACGGGATCTTTAGCTGCATGCAAGGGTTTGGCAGAAAATAACAGGGCTGAATTCAGTTCCGCGGGCTCTGCTCTGAGGACAGCACTTGCACCGCTCAGGAGCTCAGTGCAATCGCAGTGATTTACAGCCTCATCCACATTCAGGTGCCATCCGCAGAGCGTATGTACTGCCCAGCATTTGGTAAGAATCCAGTTTAGAAAAGAGTTTGGAAAGGATATTGTCAGTGCCACTTTTAAATTATTTTTATTTTATTTTCCTGCATTATGGGCGATATCCTCTTTGAGGCTATAAAAATCCAGCCTGTTGACAATTTTATTTCTGCCATGTTTCTAACACAGCAAAACCCATCGTGGCTCCCTTTGGTTAACAGCTGTAAGTGGGAAACCCGAGGGGATTTTACTCCTCGTGGGAGATCACACAACAACGGCCAATAAGATCCTGCACCGCGTTCATTACCTTACACTAGTTACTATGGCAAGGATTTGGATGTCTTCCGAAAAGCACGTGAGATGACCATCTCCCCAGAAGCTCCCTCGCTGCAATTTTTAATAGAATCACAAAGTTCTTGATCAAATGTGCTAATGCTTTCAGGACATCAGTCAACAGCCGCGCTTTCAGGGGTGCGATTAATGCTGTCTGTACTAATATCCCTAAGGGATAGCTCAAGAGATGCATGTATCATTAGTTAGTGAAGGCTGGACATGGGAGATCACACAACAACGGCCAATAAGATCCTGCACCGCGTTCATTACCTTACACTAGTTACTATGGCAAGGATTTGGATGTCTTCCGAAAAGCACGTGAGATGACCATCTCCCCAGAAGCTCCCTCGCTGCAATTTTTAATAGAATCACAAAGTTCTTGATCAAATGTGCTAATGCTTTCAGGACAGCAGTCAACAGCCGCGCTTTCAGGGGGCGCGATTAATGCTGTCTGTACTAATATCGCTAAGGGATAGCTCAAGAGATGCATGTATCATTAATTAGTGAAGGCTGATAATGGCAGCCTACAGCCTCTCCTGTGAGTCTCACATGAACAGACTGAAAACAGGGCTGTGGATAAACAGGTTTTTAGAAATGATTTTAAAATATAGAGAGCAGGATGATTTTCAGGATACACTCAGACACCCAATAACAACTTAGAGCTCTCACAGGTACGTACGCATGACCTCGCTGTTCTATGTGAGCATGTTTTAACACAACCGCCTTTCCCCCATTCCTAGAGAGACTACAAAGGTAATTACTCCCCAATACCCTGTTAAAAAGGCTGCATTCTTCTCTCCTCCTAGTGACCATCAGTGCAGCACTGGCAAGAAGCTCTCGCAGGAATCAATGCACTGTTCTTCCAGCCCAACATCTGTGAGCAGCTGCAGCACTATTAACTGAAAACCCACCGCCAGCTCCCAAACTCACATTTCTCATTTGGTAAGGCAAGTTATCAGTGATACACCAGGGCCTCAGAAATTAATCTATAGGAGAATATAGCAATTAGTTCACGACAGCTGGTGAATATTCAGGGTTTGGGGCTGGGGTTTTTTTTTTGTGTTGGGCTTTTTTTTTGAGGTATATCTGCTTGAGCATCAAATAAAGCCTTGAAAAAGCTGTCGTGAAGTCCTTCTGCATAATCTTCGTAATACTGGATCAATGCTGCCTCCATTTTTTAATGAAGAGTTATAAAAGACACGGTCATCTTTGAAATAATGGAAACCACGAGTCAGCACGCTGCTCCAAGTTACCTTTTTTCTCCATTCGTTTCATATCCATCAGCTTCTCCACGTTGTTGGGGTCATTGAGCCACAGCTGCATGCGGACAAAGGGCTCCCGTCCCTTCAAACTCAGCTTGTGCCAGGGCTTCGGGCGAGCCAGGAGGTCTGAGACAGAGCCTTGTGTTAGCCCTAGGATTGTCTCCCCAAACAAACGCTGACCTAATACAAAATTGAAAATCGCATGAATTCATTCAGCTAAGAGGCGAGGCTAACTCAAAAAGACAGAACACATCTACGAGATCATTCGTCAATTATTCTTAGTTCAGAATTGCTTGAAAACCCAAAAGAAACATTTAGAAGAATTAAAGCTCTGCCTCCCACTAAAAGTGTAAATATTGAGCTTTAGTTTAATCCTTAGGATCTGACTGAAGCAAAGTGGGGAGCTCAACACGTTTGGGGACCGGGACCTTACAGTGTGCAAAAAATAAAATTAATGAGGTTAAAAATAAACTGAACTTTTAGCTAAGCAGGCAGCTAGTGAGAGCAGTGAGGCTATGCAGCTCTTCTGCAGGGGGGTAGTGCAACAGCCTCACTCCTGCAGGGCAATCCAAACATTTCCAGCAGTCAATGAACCAAGACCACCACAGCCCCCTCCTTCAGCAATGGTCCTCAAAGACAGACAGACATGTTTTCTGCGCTCTCCTAGCTGTGGTGTTCTAGCTGTGTCTCACCAACGACAGGTAATCACATTTTACGATATAACAGCTTTTTTTTTTTACAGCCTCCACAGCACTTTTAGTTATGAATACTTAATTTTAGTAGTTTTCTTTCAAAATGCTATAGTCAAGCAGGGCAAAAACTGTGTCTGCTTTTCACTGTGTCTGGATGGGCTTTGCTAACACTGGTTTTCCAGGGTTAAGCCCTAACTTATCCGGGACTGTGGAAAATGCCCCTGCAGTCAAACCCAACCACAAAGCTGGTTTTCTAAACCCCTTCCCTTCAGAGTTCTTCCTAAGCTAAACTGCCTTGATATGCAGCAGCTTTTGTTCCAAGACAGAGCCTGAAGTCATCTGAGTCACTGCTGGTGATTTCTGACGGAAGCGAAGCTATCGTGTATTTTCAAGGTAACCCAAAGATCCTTCCGTACCAGCCAAGTTTAGGCCTCAGGGTCTTGTGTCTGATCGCAGCTTTCGAATGCTCTCGCTAACACGAAGCAGAACGCTGTCCCTTCACTTCCCCGCAGTGCCAGCAGTCTTAGCCAGTGGCAACCAGCGGGTCCCTGGGGGACCGTGCAGATGTGAGGGGGCTTGTGCTCCTACAGCTCTGCGGGACGTGCTGCACTTCCAAAAGCACCATCAGCTCTTGCCTTCACAGCCTCCCCTGATCCTGACACAAACAGGTCGTGGAAAATACCTGCTCTATAGACCCATCCCCTGTGCTTAACTCCATGGATCTCCTCCTCCTCCTCCTCCTCTCAAGAAACATCCCAGACTTGTGCCCTGGTGCTTTTTTTTTTCCGCTGTGTGAGGAGACGAGGGGATGTGGGACTAGTTAGAAGCTGCGGAATGTCCCGTTCAGATGTGTGGGGCAGGTGGTGCTGCAAAGCTTCTGGAGGAAGCAGCTGAGATAATGAAACGCAGAAAGGAGAAACGGGGACAGGGCTAACATGACACCATCTGCTAATAAGCTCTAAAACTAAACCTGAAAATGGTTCCTACAGACTGAGCAGAAACCTAAATTCAGAATTCACTTCAGTTCCTAAGTAATAAGTGATTTTCCACTTCCCTCAATATCAGGAAAATCAGACAAGGGGGCAATTTTTTGATCATGGGGGTTGCAGAGTGAATATGCTCCCTGTCTGTATTTAAAAACCTCAGTAAGACCTCATCCCTTTCCCGTTAAACCTGCCAGCTGCTAGCAAGGTAAGACAGCTGCCTTAAAAATATTTTAATTTGCTTTCATAACAGCTCTCCTTTAACGTTCCCCAAGTTCCAACCCCAGGCTGTGCTCAGGCTGCAGCGTGATGAGCGTTTCTTCCTGTGGCCGCACGAGCTCCGCGAGCCGCTGAGCAGGGCCAGTGTGGCCACCGCGACTGCCCATGGGGCTGCCCTGGGAAACGGAGCAGGGAGCTGATCCGAGTCAAACGAACCAACCAAGGATCAAATGGCTTCTTCTGACTTGGACCAACTGGTTTATTGTGTGGCCACACCAACAGAAATACTGGCCTGAATTTGCAAAAGGGTCGGGAAGAAGCGGCCCAGATGAGGTACGAGTGATGCTGCTGATGGAAATGAACTGAGAACTACAGCCTAAAAATTAAAAATGCAACCGTGGAAGAAGGTAACACTGTGTTCTCTAGGTGTTAAGAACAAAGCTAAAGGTGTTTCTGACGTTTATTTTATCCCAGGATATGGCAGGGCAGAATAAAACACCTGAAAGACTCCCAAGCTAATGGGGAATGTGTTAGAAATCATGCTCAGGAGGTAGCAGGCGGATCACACTCCATCTTCATCAGAGCACTATTAATAACTGGAATATTTTTAAGCACAGGTTTCCTAAAACTCCTGCTAATTCTCCCTACCTTTTACCCTAGAATTCTTCATGCCTGTTCCCACTGATGCAGCTCCTCATGGACAAAACTTTTGGTAAATTATGCTCTCATGGTTCATCCTGGCCCTTTCTGCAAAAGCCCCACCACTGACATCCCTCACCAGCTCGCTCCGTTTGCTCTCCTCCCCAAGCTACCCGTGGCCCAACAGGGAATCCCCGACAGCACTATGGCATGTGGGAACACCAGCCACCCCTCGCCATTAAGGCTGCCAGCACTGTGTGCTAAAACGGGGGCTGCCAGAACGCACGGGAGGAGAGACCTGCCAAACACATCTTTAATGGTTTTGCACAACCGTGGTCTGTACTGGCCGGTGATACTGGAACAGCTGAGCCACCATCAGTTGCCTGAGATGGGTTCACAAGGCCCAAGACAGAGAAACCTGTGCACCGAGTCAGTCTGGCGCACGAGCACACTGAGGGCACAAAAGGAGACATTGAAACTGGTTCCACACCTAATGCAGAGTTTGGGGCACATTTCCTGGCTCTTCTGCTGCTTTTTAGGCTTGTCAGCCACACTGTAGGAAAACAAAAATCATGGGAAATAAAAAAGACTAAGTAAAAATGGCATCAAAGCAAATGTAACAAAAATACTTTTTTTAAACCTCTCTGGAACACCAGAGCAGGTTCAGCACTCAACCGCGTTTTGCCCAAAAACTAGGGGCTGGAACCTGCAAACCCTTACTGTGACCTGTGGCTTTACCTCTACATTATCTCCACTGAGAAAGCAACTGCTGCTGGGATCAGTGGAACACAATCTCATGCAGGGTACGTCCGTGATCGGGGCCATTTTCTCTTTTTTTCCCCCAAATTATGTTAAATGGGAACTTGCAACCACCCCCATCCCAGTATTTTCCCCCTTTAAAACAGAAATCCAAGATAATAACATGTTATTTTGTGTCTAGCCGAAGAAAGCCTTCCTCACATACTAAAATAACGGAGTTTTTACTTATACAGTCACAACGTTCAGATGATACGAATGGAATTCTTCTCACATAAGTATCATCAGCTGCCTAAAACTGAACTTATCTATCTCTTTAGTCCCACTTGTAGTGAATGGAGAGAAACTGGTACTTCTGGAGAGTGGTTCATCCTGACCCTCTCAGACTTCTACTCTGACCATCTAAAGGCAGCTGAGATGAATCCCACGCCAAGCCCCAGAAGCACGTGCAGATAACATTGGGGCAGCCTTACTGCCCTCCTGCTGGAGACTTCAGAGGATTCCTAAAGGTTTCCCAATGTCTTGTGAGGGAAGCGAGAAGAACTAGCGATTTCAGTGGCAGTGTTGAGGGTGGTTATTCCCTTTGTCTACTCCCAACCTACAGCCCTGCCAACATTACACTTAATTCGACACCCAGACACTCACCTGTAAGCCAAAGCAGCCCCAGCTTTGCACATCTCCAGCACAACAACTGAATGGCCTCGCACCCTTTGCTACAGCTTCATCTAAACCTCAGCTGAGTCGGAATTTGCGCTCCTGGCTCTACAGGAACACTGTGACGAGCTGCTCGTAATGCATCTCCCTCTCCAGTGATGCTGAACTCCTCTGCTTCACCTACGCCTAAAGCGCTGGGGCCCTGATGCGATCAGCGTGGGGAGAGCAGCACCGCTCCAGGGCAGATGCCCCCGGCTTTGCAGTGTTGGTCGGCTGGACTGTACGGAGTGGGGGGAGCAGGGGCAGTATCTGCCTGGCAAGCCAGGGGCAGGGCTTAAGAAAAGCAAGGGTATGATGGCATTTTGCGTTGAGTGAGACAATCTGAAATGACTTTTCTACCAGTTTAAAGAAAACCCCAAAACTTAACAGAGGTTAAAGCTTAGGCCAGAGTCAAACCCAGGTATTCCTGCAAACATCTACTGAAATGTAGCTTAAAAGTGAAAGAATTGACACTGCTATTTCGTTTCGGTCAAGAAATGAGAATAAAGCGATTTACCAAGGTTGTTGTCTGTTAGCACTTCTTTGACCCTCTTCGTGATGCCGTACGTATCCAGCTCAGGGGACATAGCAACTAGCTCCTGAATGCTGAGTGCCGAGTGGCCTGACAGTGGCAGGGGTGTTGTAGACTGGGACTCAGCAGCCGGCGGCTCGCCAGACTCTTGGGATTTGCCGTCCTTACTTGTCTCTATGGTGGGACAGGGCTGCTGCACCAATTCAGTCAGGCTTTTCACCGATTCACTGGAACTCATGGGAGATTCAGGAGCAGGACTGCAACTGGCAGAAGTCTTTGGAGTGCTTTCTGTAATTAAAAAAAAAAGAAAAAAGCCCCCACTTTAGCATAATTGTCATGTTTTGATTGCAGGATATTTATCTTTCCTTCTCATTTATATTCTACCTACTGAAAGAAACGCCTAAGTATGCAAAATGCTACTTGTTATGACTTGGATTCTATAAAGCCTCTTTTTACAAACAGAATTATTTTCTAATTTTATCTTCAGTCATCTCTGTTTTTTTATAAAGACGAGTTGTACAAATACAAATAAAAGTCAGGAAAAAACGAAGTGCAATAGTCTGTAAGTCTGCAAGAAATTTCCTCGGTCAGGAAATCTCCCAGTTTTGCTTTCCCCAACACTTTTCTGTAAGGATGCTTTTAACTCTGCCATTACAGCCTGGTTTAAGCTGCCTTCTGCGGCTTGTAAGAAACGCACTCAGCCGCTGTTCTGTGGTGACAATGAGAGATTTTCTACAACTGACGCAACTTTATATCTTGAGAGGGTTATTGATCTCCTTTTGTTTGTTATCACTCGCATCATGGTTTTGCACTTCTCTCTGCCCAGCAATAGCAAGATTAAAATACGGTTTGTAATTAAGTTGTGTTAATTAATATGTTTGAGAATCCAACATAAATCCAGCTGGTGGGTCAGGAGTCACCCAAATCTGTTATTGGGACACTTTTGTTAAAAGAAAACTTTCTGGATCTGTTCATTTGCCAACAATAGGTTCTGTACAAAACACTCTCCCCTAATAAACCCACATTTTTCTCTTAACAGAAGGTACCAACTAAGCTTACGCAGAAAATCCACTCGCCAAAGGGAATGGTCTAAACTTTTTTTAACCAACAGCATGCAGAGTGGTTCAGAACAACTCCCTTCAGAAGGTGAAGAGCACGTGCGCATTCTCCACTCATGGTTCTTTCCCCTTTTTGCAGGATGTCGCCCTCCTCCGTGCTGTCTCAAGTCTCATTACCTGACACGGCCAATCGCACGCAGCTCGGATTCGCACCTCAGTGGATTTGTCTGCATCTCTGGAGGAAGCTTACGACGCTCCCAGCTGAACAGGGATGAGGCCAGTCTGCACCCATCCCATAGTCCTGCTCAGAGAACCGTGTTTCCCAGAGCTGTGCGATGCTCCTACGAGTGCAGTTCACTCTGCGGCATCAGGCTGTGGCACCACGCGGCGATGGTGCATGGCGGATTACACTGCCTTAAAGTGTGTCTGTTTGTTATCCAGAATCCTGTCAAACCACTACAGAACACCCAGAGCTGTAGCACAGAAACACAGGCCCAGTAGCAGAGGAGAACGCAGGGTTTGAGGGGAGTGGTAGGAAAGCGGTGCTCGAGGTACCAGCACTTTGCCGATGCTGCACTTGGGAGAGGTTCCCCGACACGCTTACACAGAGCTGCTCCCCCAGACCAGGTAACTGGCCTTTCCCCCGTGCTCCGAGACGCAAAGGAGGCAGAGGCAGACGTAACAGGAAAGCAGGCGCATATAAATCGTTAAGGTATGAGGATCCTGCAAATCGTACTCCTTCCCTCTGCTCACCCCAGGTCAGCAGACACCCGAGCACAAACCCAGCAAGCGCCCGTTTGATATCAGGAGCAGCAGAGGAATCGTACTGTAAATTTGCCCTGATTCACCCATGCGAGGGACCGGTTTGGCAGCTCATCCATCTTGTTCGCTGTACACCGTCGGGGGCGGCGCGAGTTCCCCCCACGATAAACAGATTTCTTCCCAGGTCTGTGTCCTTTAACCCACGGCAAGGTCACCACGATGGCTGCCTGGCTAATAAACTGCGTGGCACTCGCTCGGCTCCCTCTCATGTTGTCCCTCGTGCCAGCCTGCACCAATCTGACCGAACAACTAGAGCAGCTGCACATTTCCTACCCGCGTGCACGCGGAGCAAATCCCGAATCCCACCCCAGCCACGCAGGGCTAAACAAAAGCGTTTGCTATCGTTCCCGCTGCCGCCCCGTCCCCTGCCCAGCCTCCTGACGTGAGCGGCAGAGGTGATCTCTGTCACCATCTATCACCGGAACGCTCCTCGCTACTCACATATTAGCTTATTTATTTTTTATATCGCACCCAGGGCTTAAAAATTTCATTTTTAAGACCAATCTGCTGCTTATTTACTCAGAAAGGTGGATTAGCTGAATCTAATTTTGGAAGGCAGCACAGACGACAAACTGCTTTTTTTTCGCCCGACCAAAGGCAAGTGTATCGTGATTTCAGATGAGGTACAACGCGCATTTACTACAAATAAGCCAAAATATGTTCCCCATTCATTTTTAGCGTTTTTCCCTTACGGAAAAAACATTTTCAAGAGCACATAATTATTTGAGGAAAAGAGCCATTAATTGGAAAAGTCAATTCAATAATCAAATAATACAAACATTTCCCATTAATCCACTTAAAAAATTAAACAGACATTTAGAGTACAAGTGACTGCTGACAGAACAAAGGGGAAAATTGAATGTATTCACCATTACAGATTTAACTGTCAATCCACAGCCATTTCACATGTTTTATGAAATAATTTGTCTGTATTCATTTCTCTCAAGTTCCTCAAAGGCCAGAGAAACAAATTCAGGACATCTGAAAAATGCATATTAAGATTACGCAAGCAGCAGCTGAACATTTCCAATGACAATAATAGATTGAAAGCTTTTTTCTTCAAAGTGTGCTCTGCTTTTTTAACCCCGGACTGCACTGAAGAACAGCACTAACTTAAGAGTGATTCAGTGTCTTACGAGCGAGTGAGTGAGGTTTCCATGTTTGTATGGAAAGAGGCAATTTTGTCAGTGTGATGTAAAACTGCCTTTTGGAGGGCTGTACAACCTGCAGACCCCACGGCGACTGTTTATTGATGAAGTTACTTTGGTAAATTCCAGCTCAGCTTTGCCGTACCAAAGGAGTGCTGCATCTTGCTTTCCGCCAGCCTGTATCCAGCCTAAAACCTGAACGAAGCCCCAAAGCTTTAAAAAGAAGGTGCGAGAGCAAAGAGAGACCAAGAGCATCATCGGTGATGAGGTCATTGTAGAACCTGGGATTTTTCTAAGTCTCAGGTAACGAAGACAGGATCCATTCCCTGTGCTTTATAAAGGTTGGGAGAAACAGGCTCTTCCCCTGACTCGATGGAAGGATGGGGTCCGTTAGGTCCAGAGCACGTGATGAAGACACAGTTTGCCATGACCATTTTAAATGGTTGGGAAACTGGTGTAACTTTTGCACAATTACAGGTTGATGTTGACAAATGTCACTAAAGATTCGAATTCACCATAAACGCACTTAATCAACCCAAATCTTCAAAAGCCGCAAGAACAACTGAGTCACGAAAGGGCAAAGGCTCTACAACGCACTTTTTACATTATTAATTCAAAATATACATCTGGGCTATAGGGAAGTCAGGCGCTTCCAAGCGATTTTAAAAAGCACATTTAAACATGCAGCACAGAAAATCATAATGTAATGCAAATCAAGCCCTGGGAAGTGACGCTGCATCAACGGGGCAGCACTGTGAAGTCTCCGGCAGTGCCACCAGCCTCCATTCACCGCGAAAGCATGGAGAGAATGGAAGCACCAACACCGGCTATTTCACAGCTGATGGAAACAGAGAGCTACGCCCAGACGGCGAAGGTGAGCACTCCGGGCTTTGAAGGCACTTATGTCTTCATAAAGACAAACAGATCTGAAGCGGTCTGCGAGTGCCAGAGCGCCGCACTCAGGACACATCGCTCCTGGCTGAACACACGGTCCTTATTCTCAAATCAGGACGTTTTTCAGTTGTGTTTTTTCCTACTACAATACTAGAGAGGGAGCCGTAATCTAAAACGAAGGTATTCAAGCAAATGGAACCTAAGTCAACGTTACACAAATACCTTCAGTTTTATTTTAAATACTTAAAAAAAATACTTTAAATATTTTTCCAATATAAAATTGCTGCTTGAATGACCATCTGACTGCAACAAACCCCCAAACTGTCACCACAGTTTGCCTGCTCCCCTCCCCACCCCTCAGGTGGTTTCTTATCAGTTAAGAAACTAAACAAACTCTGCAAACGATTTCGCACGCAGGACTAGGGCCTGTCCGAGAGTTTTATAAAACTGCTGAGAACCAGAACAAATTAACCTCAACGTGGTTATATGAACACAGAAAATCTTCTGTGTCTACGAGGTCTGATCATGTCCTGCCACCATAACGTGATGAAATCCCTGCAGCCCTCCTGAGCATCACCCACTCAGCTGCATGAACTCGGCAGAGACAGTTCATTATACTCTGCAAAACTGCAGGGCACTGGTCGAGAAGGACCATTTTTGGGATGCACAGGACCTCTTCTGAGCTCAGAAGTAACCTAACATGGCTCTCCACACAAAAGTAGCAGGGTAGCTCAGATCCACCACGCTCTTCAGCTGCATCCTCCTCCTGAAGCTCTGGACATTCGGATGCAAAGACTTGCAGGTGACGCCTGCTACAACCTCCCCAGAAAATCGCAGATGTCTACACGACCTGACACCAGTCCCGGGTGTATCCCCCTCAACAGAGGTATCGAGATGACGGAGCAGTGTTGAGACATGGATACATTTTCACCAGTCCCAGAGGCACCACGCTGCCGTCTGCCAGCACGGGCAGATGCCTCCAGTGGAATTCTTGCACACATTTGGAGAGCTGCAGGTTTGCCACTTTGGCTCAGACCCTGCCTCAACTCCCACAGCGATGGCAGCACGCTGCATTTGCATCCGCTTGTAACCCAAAAGTAAAGAGTAAAGATTTGAACAAGAGCATCTGAATTCGCAAACGTAAAACCCAAGCTCAATGCCCGCAGCCTCTCCTCCCAGCACATACAGAGCGCTCGGTACTTCGGCAGCTCAGGAGCCGCTGGGAGAATAAACTGCCCAACCTTTGCTGCTAACACAAGCTTAGCTAATAAGCTGCAAAAGGGCTCATGGGGAACGAGGTATGGAACGTGGAGAAGTTGAGGAAGACCACGCAAAACACAGAAGGCATTCAGGGGCCTCTAAAAGGATTATGAAAAATATTACATTCCAAAGACAGCAGGCAGACAACAGCTGCCTTAACTTTCCAAGCAAAGTGGATTGAAAAAGCAGACCCACTATAATTTTCAGAGACAAATCTCCGTAGTTTATCTGATCCACTATTTAAATTTCAATACACAGTCCTCTCTCTGCAGTAATAATAACCTAAATTCCATTTAGTGTTCATTTGAGCAGTCAGGATAAAGTCATTTCTTATTATCTCCCCACTGTGTAAAAAACAGCTTGAAGGTAGGAAGTCAGCAAGCATTTTCACCAAAAAGTAATTATTGTAAGTGACATTTTTACTGCTGGCATGCCATAAGGCGAACTGCGCATTTGGAAGGACAAGTTGCTAAAACAAAATGACAGGGAACTCTGTGACATTCCGACAAGAACCCAAACATGATTTAACCGGTGCTTGGTTCGATGCACCACTTTGTGCAATGTCCAAAGCTCAGGCTTCAGGCTGATGCCTGAACCAGTCGAATTCCAAGTTCCTCATCGAGGAACCGCGAGAACTGCCACGTCCCGGGCGCAGCGGAGGGGAGGCAGCGAAGCATCCCACGCTCGGCTCATTCCCTTTACAGCAAATTAGTAGGGAAGATGAAAGCAGATAAATGTGGACAGATTTCTCGGCAACCTCTTAAAAGAGCATTTGCTACTTCAGGGCCTGTGTTTACCTCCTCGTGCAGATGAGTTAATGGACAACAACAGACCTGGCAGGTTGCCCAAGATCAAAGTGTCTCACACTGCGACTGGATTAGTCTCTGTTTTCCCCTGCTGAGGCTGCCCATTCTGCCCCATCTGTAGATCAAAACCCAGGGTATGTTGTCCAGAGAATGAGGACCCAAATCACACAGCTGATCAGCAGCAACATCCCCAGGACAACGACATTCTTCTGTTTTCTGGGTTTGAAAATTTCAGGGTGAGATTTTTGTTCTTGGACCTTCTGTTTAATTTTAGCTTTAACAACGGCTCTTCTAAAGCACCAGAACAACTCTCCTCGTTAACTGTGGCGGAGGGCAAGTTGGAACCACGTAATAAATCTGATCAGCCTTTGTGGAACAGCACTGCAACACATCCCTCTTCTGAGTAATGAAAAGAAAACACCCGTGAAAGCTGAGCGCTTTCTCGCAGGTAGTGGTTTTGGTGGCTTTACTTGGAGCGAGCGAACCTTGCCTCTTCACAATTTGCAAATTAATGTGGCTTGTGAAAATACGATCCTCCCCACAGTTATGAACTCCCACAGTTAAACGCAGGGAGTACACAATCCTCCCCACAGTGCGCATATATAACGATGTCAAGTACGTAGGTACGTGCGCTGAGAGCTGCCAGCGCTTGCTGCAGCCACCACTATAGATCTCCACTACGACCGCGGAGATTTTGCTTGTTTGTTTGTTTGTTTTGCAAATGCTGTAACTTTGGGGAAAATGTTATTTTGGGTTTTGGCTCAGAGGGAAATTTTCTGTGGATGGGGGGCAGGGATCAAAAGAAAATCCCTTTAGGAAAGTGTGCAGATGTACGTGTGTGCACTGGAAGGGGAGGGAACCAGCTCCGGTTAACTCTGAAATCACCGGGGCAGTGCGAAAAAGAAAGGTCCCCATTCTCCACATGCGTGTATGTAAAGTGGCAGGAGCACATGAAACTATCTGCATGGTGGAGGTAGATGTTAGAAGCACTTAAAAAAACTGCTTCTGGGTACTGTTAAAGGATTACGAGGATTGCTGCAATTTTCTGTTGCTTTCTCAGTTAGCTTTGCGTTTGTATTAAAAAAACGCATTTTCAGCCATTCTAGAAACCAGAAGGAGAAATCAGATGAAGTTCAGAAAAGAGTGAGTAACAAGGTTGCTGGCAATAGACCCATGAAGAGAGATTTCCAGCTCGACATTTAAATGTTCTCAGAGAAGCTGGGCAACCAATTCTTCTTTCAGTGAATGCGCAACCGCAAATGCCTCGGACAGTCTTGGAAATCCCACTGTTCTGCCCAACCCTGCGCTGAGACTGTGACTTCTGATAGCCAAGCACTGGCACCGGTACCAGTCTGAAGTATTCCTGTTCTGCCGCCGTCCTTTTCCTCCATCTTTGCCTGACATCGAAGCACAATTGAACACCACATGCTGTCCCAAGCACTTGGGGGAACTGAATTTGCGAACCAGATTTGAAATAGCTGCCCATCCCCACACACCTGCAGGGGGGGAAGGATTACAAACAGGAATCTCCATCTGCTTCCCGATCTCCCTTGCAGCACAAGCCCATTAACAAAAGGATGGTCTTTTCCGCCAGTCTCCGTTAGCATAGTGAGGAAAGTCCTAGAGCAGCCTCGAGTTGTGTTGCTAGAGGAATGACAACAGAACACCCTGTGCCCAGGGCCATCCAACCAACTTTAGAACCAAGCAGAGGCATGTCTAGCTGCTACGTGACCTGCGCCTCCTCAGTCTGGACAGCATGCAGCGAGGAACCACAGCAGGGGACCATCCTGCTCAGCTCCCGAGCTTTGAGTGGGCTGGACTGTGCTCCCTGAGCCTGCCTCTTCCAAAGCCTCTGCCACATGGAATACGCCAGTGCCATCACTTGGGTCTCATCCCTCTTTGTCTGGCCGCTGCAGAAGGAATCGCTGAACATCCTGGCTGATGAACACTTGCAGCCCTTTACACACACTTCTTGAACCCGCACCGCGTGTCAGTGGGTGCCTTCTCGCTCTCCAAGAGGTGGTGGTGCCTAACTGATGCCAAATGCCTCAAGAGCTGAAGAGTTCTGTTCTGCACCGTGCTGCACCCCGATGCGGGGAGGCACATCCAGGAGGAAGAGCTAAGCAATGTCTCAGGTTGCTGGACAACTGCTAAGCTGCATAAACTCAAACCATCAAACTCCCGCTGAGCTGGGAGGGCTCTGGTATTCGGCTGTCCTCTGCGGCATGGGCGGGCTCGGATGGGGAGCACAGATCACTACATCCAGGATGTCCAGGATCTTGTGCAGAAAGATACAACCTGGGTTAATCCACTGAAATGAAAAGTTGCACCGAGATGCATCAGACTTTGGAACAGACACACCATCCCTGACACAAGGGCAGCTCCTGATAAAACTCTCAGTAAGAAGCATTAAGGGACATTTTGGAGATGGCCTATGGGGAAGCACGAGGTCTCCACATAGCCCTGACTTGAAGCGCTATTTTACAACAAATGAAGGGGAAAAAAAAAAGGAACTTGAGAATTTTTTTATCTGGATGTAGACACACAAGTGGAAACATGAGACCAAAGCTCAGGTCAGGCCGACAGCCCCAAATCCTTTCCCAGCCTCACTGGCCAAAAGCGATGCCTGTGGAAGAGGCAACCACCACAGCGAGCATGCAGGGAGAATCCCCTCCAACACCTCCCTGCTCACGCAGAGCTTCTGGGCCAACACAACAGTCTCTGCGCTGAAGAGTGCGGAATGGTCATTTTTTGTTTTTACATTATCACCTTTAAACAACTAAAAAACCCTTTCTAAAATGAAATCAAGCTGTTAAATTAGGTGACTACTGGCAAAATCACAGCTGCTTTAAAAGACACTGGTCTGCTCTGCTGATCTTTATTTAATATGCAGATTTTTCTGTGTTTCCATAACTTAGTCAGAAGTCAATATTTAGAAATAACAGTTAGAAAATATTTTCAATAACCTTATTATTAAAATAGCTTGTGTGCAGCAGCTTTATTAAGGCTTTTCTGAATATTAAAACAAATATGTCAGGCAAGCAATCAATCAAGCTGCCACAACCCCACACAGCAATATTTTTTGTGTAACCAAAATAAACGGGTGCACAATAGCTTTTGGAAGAGTTAGAGCTTTCAGTGGTGCTGCTGCAGTTCATGGTGTCTTTGTTGACTTGCTGCCCTTGTGATTAGAGTCTAACTGTAACGTCCTGACCGTGGTTACGGGTGTTTGTGGTCCTCCTCTGCCGCAAGCCTGAGTGTGAAGGTATTTCTGCATCCCCCTTGGAGATGTTCACCTCTTGCCTGCTCCAGACGAGGCTGTGAAGCAGAACCCATATGTGCCCTGTTTAAAGGTATCTCCCCCCTCAACAATGAGGACACTCATTTGCCGTGGGCGAGATCCACGCGGGGTGGAGCCAAGGCTAATGACCGCCTGCCTTCCCCAGCAGAGAGGTCCCATCTCACAGCGGGTTGTTCCTCGTCTTGGAAGAAAGCAGCCGAAGAAGAGTGACCCTGA
>NW_010389749.1:0-5638 GCF_000710305.1 Buceros rhinoceros silvestris | reverse complement strand
TGCTCCTCTTTGGGGGGATTTCTGGCTAAAGTACTGAAACAAAATGACATTTACGTTGTATGCAACAATATTATAAAAGCTATTAAGGTACATTATTTTACACATCCTCATAATCTCTCCATACTGCTTTCCTTAATTTGTGATAAAATTGTTGAGAAAGGGTACTTAATGTAGGACAGTCAGTAAAAGTAATTTATCATCTTCCCGCTTCGGTGCTCACGTTATCAGCGAACTCATTTTCTGCATTCATCATGCAATCAGCCTATTATTTGCATATTAATCAGGCAGTGGACCATGAAAGAGCCGCATCCCAGCCAAATGCTGCACTATCTCAGGAGGAACACTCAGTAATTATCATACATCAGTGTTATGATGTGGTAATTGATTATAACATCTTTCTGTTGCCCCTGGGGAGTCCCACTGTTAACCCAGCTTCAGGCATTCTGTGCAGATTTTTCTCTGAAAATTAGACAAACCATCGCTGTCCTTTTATTAGATTTTTTTTTTACCTTTACAATAGACAGCTTTGAGTATTTCCAAGTTACTTTTGCCTTTTTTTTTTTTAAATAAAACCTTCACTAGGGAAAACCCCACCTGCCTCCGATCAAAAAAAGTAAAAAAAAAATAACCGAAACCAAACCCCCAGACCAAACCAGTTGGGCTCCTTTTTGTCCGTCCTCTCTCTTTCAAGGTCTGGTGGCTTTTCAGGTGCTGGTGTTCCTTACATAACACCCACCCCCATCAAACACAACAAAACGCTGCGACTTCAGTAGACAGTAATTGCAAAGTTCACATAAAGGCAGCTAAGCTGCTTTATTTAGGTGCCAAATGAGAGGCTAATTTTGGTCCCCTCGTAAAGGACAAATGAAACATCTGCCAGTTTAAACTTACACTATTTTTAGGACTCACATTCCAGAGGGGTAAAAGAGAAACAAACATCAACCACAACTGCAGCCACGCTGCAGCTCATTTCACACCTCCTTCACACGGGCAAAGGCGGCGGAGGGAGCCGGAGCTCCTGTCCCTGCGCCCATCCCACCCAAGCAAAACCAGCAGCGGGGGATGGCTCAGGAGAAGACACCAGAGGGACCATCTCATGCCACGTCATAAGAAGGATGTTTTAGCTGAGCCACCTGCGAGGAGAGGTGGTGAGGACACCTCGCCAGGACCACATTCCTCTCCAAAGCAGCTTATTCGCCTGGGACAGTGTCATGGGGGAGACCCTGAGTGCTGACAGCACCATGCGGACGTTTTGTCAAGCTCAGGTTTTGTCAATAAATAGTATCAAACAGTGCCTGAAGTACTCTGGGGAACAACCACTCTTTTCGACCCCACTATCATAGACAAGTCTCTTTTCAGTTGCCACCAGCAAGACCTCTGATAAGCACAAATACGGAACACGTACTGTCAGGCCTATTAGACATTTCTTGCTGGCATTCTATTTTCTCCTTTCATTAGGCGTTTTAATTGGCTATTTTTCCATTTTCACTTGTATTTACACTTGATCTCAAGTCCACTTTGCTCTGTTGTCAATGCAAGTCGTGTTTCTCATCGGATGTAAAACAATCGCTGGATTCTTTCATTTGCTGTTTCTCTGCTGGCTGCTGGCAGATTTACAAACGCCCAATACCCACCGCATTAGGTGAGAAAAATTCATCAGTTTTTCTCACACCCTAATGCGAAGGACAGGCTGGAAGGTAACTTAGGAGATATTAATTTTCTGGTAATTTTGTTTTTTCTTCTTGGGAATCATTTGCTCTCCAGTAACACCCAGCTCTGTAATGAGGACAGGATTTCGCTCTTAGGGTCTAACAGGCTGTTTATTTCCCTATTGCAGAGCTACCTGGTGGAGACGCCAGCTGCCTCGCAGCTCCATATCCATTACGAAGCTGGGGATAACAACCCACGTGGTTGGTTGGTGCTAGCACACCTTTTTTCCAGTGTTTTGGGAGCAAAATAGCCCATTATCTGTTCTTTGAATTGAAAGCGAGGCAATTTTCATCCAGCGGCCGAGCATTTTGTACTTTCCTGAGCAGCGGTTGGGCTGTTGCGCAGGGATGGCCGAGGGTGCAATGGGCTGTCTCCATCCCACCCATGGCTGCCACGTGGCCACAGAGGCTGGACCCGCAGCCCCCTCCTTTTCCCACAAGCAACTAGAAGACCAACATGAGCTTCTGCCAGCTGCCAGAGCCTCCTATTACCAACAGAAAAATACCTGCTCCCTCCGGAGAAGAGCCTTTCTGACCTCTTCTGCAGCTGCCAGCCCATGGGGGACAGATCCTGGCCATCACCCCGGCTCCTGACCCACCCCCGGAGCTGCTTGGCCTTCCTGCGCCACAGCACGACTGTGACGGCCTCGCTCGCCTTTCAGTGCTGCTCTAGTTATTTTTATAGTTGGCTTTCTAACATATCAGCTCATCATTTTCCACCCAGCTCCTCGGTTCATGGTTTGCAGCTGGCAGGAGAAGCCCCTGCGCCTGGCAGCAGCGGGAGGAGACAACATGGGCCCCCTCTCCAAATGCACAAGCAGAGGGAAAAGAAAATGCCAGTAATTAATAAAATAAAGCAGTAAGTAATGGAATGATGAGCAGTGGAATTCACAGAGCTCTAATATTCAACACCCATGGTTTCTTTTAAACAAGCCTGACGAGAGCGCAAGGATGTTACGTGCTCAGGTTGATGCTGGAGCTACGGTGGAATCACATACTACAACTACTTGAGCATCTCTTACGCTCGCTGGTGCTTCCATAAGCTACCCGAGAAGCACAGCAGCAATAATGGTCAGGAAAGTTGCTTTTGTCATACAGCTTAAAAAATTATATTCATTAATTCTAAATTTTAAAATGTAAGCCTTGGAGAATGAGGCATTAGCCTGCTGGCGAATGGCTCGCAGAGCTGCACACAAGGTCCTTGCTCGCAGCTCTTTTCCCGCACGCCAAAGGGGAGTGAGCAAGAAGGACCCACCTCCCAGATCAACCAGAGCAATGAAACAGCTGCAACCTGACCGGTAACTTCTCCAAAAGGAGAACTACCAACCCATAACCACCCTTCAGAGCGAATTAGATTTGTCCTCAGAATCCAGCGTGAGGTTCCTCTTCGCGGTATTAATATGAAAAGTGTGTTGGTGCTTTGTCATTCTAATTCAGCCGCGAGGAGTATCTGCCTAGAAAATAGGGCTCGCTCCATGATCGGGTATTTTACTCCAGCACTTCTGTAACAGGGAAGCTCTGACCACGATGGGGACAGAGTCGTGTTCTGCAAGTCTGATCACTGCCTGGTTCGATGGACAGACAAGCACACAACTAGAACAGGAATTTCTCCACAAATATTGACGATGTGCAAAGCATTGCTGACAGAGGAAGGGCTGCGCCCATGCAAGGCAGCCTGAGGAGGACGGACCTAGCACGAGGCAGAACTGACCAGAGGACAGCTAGCGATGGCAGCCGATGATATACTGAATGAACTCGCAGCACTGCCTTCACGCTGCATTCCCAGGTCCCAGTGAGGTGCCTTGACAGTGATTCTCCCAGCCTTATTGACACCAGAAGGGCTGCCAGGAGGGTTTTCATGGTCCAAATGTCAGGGAAATGGCACAGAAGATGATCACACGCGTTCCAGACAGACTACAACAGCTGCCCGTATGAGGAGCCAACTGATACCCTGGTTTGAAATCAAGCCATCCACAGCCAACTGCTTCAGAGCCGCGATCTCAAGGCACACAGGAAGAACGTGGAAATTTCACCAATACACACCAGCGCGGGGCAGGGTCAGCACCAAGAGAACTGGTTGTCTGACCTAGTTGTTTGGCTCCAAACTTTAAGAATGCATTTGCTCCCCAGGGCAAAAGCAGACGACCACCTTCTCAACCAAACACAAGGCCTCAAACTTGGTCATCAAACGTCAACCATCTATGTAAGAAATTCTTGCAGTCCAATTACTTGGCTATTAAAAGCCATGTGATCTCCCCTCTCTTCCATTTTACAGACTACATTAACCACAGTCATTTCAGGTCATACCATTTTACCAACCCAGAATGCTAGCAAATGACTGCAAAACCATGTCTCTCTTCATTTTGCATCAACAACAAAAACCAGCTCAGACCTGGGAAGCTCTGCCAGCATCACTGGACTGATCACTTGTGTGATCTCAAGGTACTGAGGATTCAGCTCTCCACGGGCTAATCCCAGCTGTGCTCTGGAGCACCAGCTCTGCCCATCCAAAACAAAACTGTGCAATGAAAGAAATCATCACTATAGGGGGTGAAGTGGGAGGTAGGAGCTTCCCCACTGCCACCTCATGACTAGTGAGCTGCTCCCACTCAGGCCAGTACCTCTGGAGATGGACTGTGGCCTCAAACAGGCTCCCTCCCCGCTTGGTTCCTCTCAGTGCAGTCAACGTGACAGCACCCTCCTGTCATTAGCTAAGCGGGAACATCTACCCAGTGCCCGCTCAGCAGCTTCTGCACTGGAAAGTATCACAGGAGTACACGTTGCATAACTAAAAATGTAATGGATACCTGGGTCCGTCACGTTTCGCGATATGTCAGTTGGTATCGGAACTACAGTACACCGCAGACTGCATTCTGAATTTTTTTTTTCCAGGTTCTCTTTCCCGAGGGATGATAAGAGGTAATCTCCCTGTTGTTACATATGTTTTATTTTGAAAATAAAGCTTTTATGCATATTTTAGTTGATCTAAATACAGTAGATCTTGGGTTTTTAAATCACCAGATAATACACAATTATCTCGAGCTCGATTCTGATTTTGAAACAAGCTCTAATTAGCTCCCCATTTTATGCTGCTATAATCCTTTCTTCAGCTCCCATGAGTGTTACTATTGCTAAGCAGCATGAGGTTAGGAATGATGGATGATACCCAGAAAGGAAGACAAACAAAAGGGAAATTCAAAATCCCCTGAGATCACCCGCAGCTGTATCGGCAAATGAAGATTTCCACATTAGGTCATGAGCCGACCCTTGCAGAAACACATACCAAAAAGGCACGTCTTCCTCCCACGGAGTATTTGCAAGTCTTTAATGTAGTGTATAGAGAGTGTATGTCCTTCACAGAGGATAAATACAAAAGTGAATACAAATTCAGCTTTCCTGGGAGTAGCTGCGGAATCGACAGCACCAAAAAAGAAACTTTGTCTTCATGTCATACGGATGCTCCGTAACGAGAGGAGACCCCGAAATAAAACCAGCTATGAAGGGCTGTGCAAGTACAAGTATTTAGAGGAAGACCCAAGCTCATAAAGCTTCTTCTGGCACATGGCTCCCATCCAAGCCCAGCCCAGCTCCGATCACCAGTAACGCAACTAAATACGGGCCAAATTCATCATGAAAAAATGCTGATGCAGTTGGGTGACACTAATTCAACTTTTTTTTTTTTCCATGTGATTTGGTCCGTGCTTTTGACACATAAATCATTAAAAAGGCAGATTTACCCAAGGGCATTAGAGCATTTAGGTGGAAAGAAATACACAGAAAAAAACGTTAGACAAGGCACAGCGATACTATTTTTGACCACCTAGAGAAGAGACACCATTTTTGTGTAAACCACGTTCACTGAAACTTGCACAAAATCACCACAGCCTTGATGGAAGGTCACAGGCAGAAAACACATATATATATATATA
>NW_010389748.1:457-813 GCF_000710305.1 Buceros rhinoceros silvestris | reverse complement strand
AGGGTGGGGGGCCACCTCGGGGGGTGTGGGGGACACCGTGGAGCACCTCTGTGAACGTGCAGCGGGACATGAGGGGACGTGGGGACCCGGTGGGCACCTCTGTGGGCTTTTACAGGGACACGGGGGGACGTGGGGACATCGTGGGGACACTTCTGAGAGCTTTGAGAGGGACACGGGGACGGCGCGGGGCACCTCCGTGAACTTCCACAGGGACGGGAGGGAAGTGGGGACCCTTGGGGCACCTCTGTGGACCTCCCGGGGGACACGGGGGGCGTGGGGACATCGTGGGGACACTTCTGAGAACTTCTAGGGGGACACGGGGGACAGAGGGACAACGCGGGACACCTCAGTCGGCT
>NW_010389748.1:0-232 GCF_000710305.1 Buceros rhinoceros silvestris | reverse complement strand
GCTGGGAAACTCGGGGACATCGTGGAGCACCTCTGAGATCTCCTAGAGGGACACGGGGCCACCGTGGGGACACTTCTGAGAACTTCCACGGGGGACGGGGGGACGTCATGGGGACGCTTCTAGGAGGACACGTGGGGACACTGTGGGGACACTTCTGAGAACTTCTAGGAGGACACGGGAGGACGTGGGGACAACGCGGGGGGGCGGGGGGACACCGTGGAGCACCTCTGTG
>NW_010389747.1:0-438 GCF_000710305.1 Buceros rhinoceros silvestris | reverse complement strand
CAGGTGGTGGGGTCCCTGGGTATGCGGAAGCCGAGGAGCCAGATGACGGCCCCATTCCCCACCAGCCCACAGAGGCTGATGAGCACCGTGACACCATCTGTGACAGCTTCTGTGACGTCTGTCTTGCACAGGTCTTCTCCATCAGGCTCCAGCGTGGGCAGTGTGGGAGTTGGGGATGTCTGGTTCAGCTCCATGGCCGGAGGTGGGACACAGTCCCCAGCTGCAGTCAGAGCAGATGGGAAGTTAGTGGTACCCCAAAGGATGTGTTGGGGAGAGGGGTGCTGGGGTTGTGGCGCAGCAGGGCTGGGGACATGCTGGGAAGACCGGAGGGCTGGGGAGACTCTGCCTCACCAGTGACGGTCTGGGGGGAGTGCATGGAGGGTGGAGCAGCTCCTGGCGTGGGAGCCATGAGGGGCTGTGGGCAGCTCCAGGCAGAGG
>NW_010389746.1:22377-35995 GCF_000710305.1 Buceros rhinoceros silvestris | reverse complement strand
CACCCACCTCGCTGCCCCTTACTCCAAGCCCTGAAACTTAGGATTTCAGGACTTTTCCATAAATTTTTGTGCTGTCATAAATTCAAATGGCTCTAACAACCTCGTTAGTGAGATAAGCGCATGATCCTGGCTGGGGCTCGTGGTGTCTGCTGCCTTCTGCAGCAACAGAAGCTGAGCTGGAGCACACGCTGTGCGAGAACGTCTCCATCACTGGCTCCTATAGCTCAATTTGGAGCTGAGACATGGACAAAACACCCCCTACCCCTCTCGCTGCTTTTTTTGCATAGTTTGGGGCTGGTTTGGCTCTGTCCCTCCTCTCTGCGCATCTCCATCTCCTTCCCCACGTGCTCCAGCCGTAAATGCAACGGCAAGGCCGGAATCTCACTATTATTCACCATCCTGCTGCTTCTATAAGAACAAACAAGAGCTGTTTACTCTTTGACTCACCGGCTGCTCCCTCCACGCAGGGTTTGCAGCAGGAACTGTGCTGTGAATCAATACAGTTAATTCAGAAACTAGCCACTGGCATGAATAATTCAGACTGTTTTCTGGAGCGGGCTGGTTCGCGCCTCTGCCTGTAGGGCACGGACTCAGGTCCATCTCTGTGAAGGGTTTTTGTTGCACTGCCCAGTCAATGATTCTTGTTTTGGGGCTTTTCTCTTAGGAAAGAAAATTTTTGTACTAAAACCCACCCCTTGCTCCTGGGAGCTGGTGGTAGAGGTGAGGAGAACGGGATCCATAGCTGCTGGCAGCATAGGAGAAAGCATCTGAGCATGCATCTGAGCTCGGCAGCTCCAAACACAGCACCATGGGGAATTGCTGCCCCAGACCCTTCCCAACGAGCCGTCTAATCAACTGTTTAATGACCTGTTTAACAGCGACACCTCTAACTGGCCTGTCTCTGGGTTTTAAGGCTCTCTATGCCAGCCTGGCTCTGGGTACGTGGTTAGAGGAGGGGACATGGCTGCTGTCCATTTGCCCCCAGCTTGGTGGCCCCTGCAGCAGCTGTGTGGCTGCCCTACAAGCCCCAGGGTCAAGAGTGGACAACTTTGGCCAGGAGACCATGACCAGGTTTGGGTGTGCACTAAAGCAGGGCTACAACTTGCTTTCCTGGCCAAGCCATTTAGCAAACCCACTCCCACCTAAAAATGATGGTTTCTTGCTTCCAAACGACACAGAGTTTGGATGGTGCAGGAGATAGAAGCTAAAGGAGACCCAGCAGCTGCGTGGGAAAGCTTCATCTTTATTCATGACCCTGCCCTTCATGTCAAGCACGTTCAAGGGGTGCCCACTTGAAAGGAGACCCTTTTTCTCTGCCTGTGGCACAACTTTTTGGGGTCCTGGAGATGGAGTTGCTCCCTGGCACAGTTGCCAAGGTGGGCGGTAGAGGAACAGAGAGTGCTTCGTAGTTAGGAAGTCGAAGGGGAACTGCGTTCCCTAAAGGGATGGAGTGGGAATGGGAAGGATGGCAAAAAGGCAAAACCACCCAGCTGCTGGAGCCAGAGGGACCTCCGTCCCCAATGTCTCCGCTGTCTGCCAGCGTAGGGGGGCCGCCCGGAACTCCCGGCGCCTGGCTTTGCTGGGTCTGGGCCACACCAAGCCACATGATCTGCAGAGTCGGAGCAGCAGCAGCAACAACAACAGGAACAATCTGTGGGAGAGGAACTTAGGATGAGCCCAACTTCTCTAAAAGTATAAAAAGATCCCGGGGCCCACAAAAGGCATCAGCTTGCACGTCCTCTCCTCCCGCTGCCGCCTCGCAGCCCTGACGGTTGGAAGCTGGCGTTGTCCCGGCGTTGTGCAATACCGTTTCAGCGTATTTGGCATCAGCTCGCCCCGCCGCTTGCCTGCCCTTCTAGAAAAGGAAACGCAACCCCACCGGTGCGTCAAGGTCCTTCACAAGAGAGCAAATGGCTCCGCTCAGCCTTCATCCTGCTCAGGGGCTTCACTCGGGTGATGCTCCCATGAAAGGAATGAGTGAGCCTGCAAAAAACCACGCCAAGTCCTGTTAAAGAGTATCAGGGAGTTGTAAGGGGTATCTCTGCTTCCTTTCCAAGGATGCTCATGCAGCTCAAGGCAGGAGCAGGGCCAATTAATTCAAAGTCAAGCAGATTTTCAGCACCTTACCGGATTGTCACTCACTAAGCACAGCACGGGACCTTTTGGGGTCCTATTCCCATCAATTTCTTCCTTTACTCTGGATTTATTGGTGTTTCCACTCTCTGACCTGGACCAGTTGCGGGGAGGACATATCCTTGGTGCACCACGGCTTTCGCAGCAGCTCTCTGCACGCACCCTGAAGCAGAGCATTTAGACAAGGACATTTCAAAGCTTGTTTTTGGCTTGAGGAAACACCAGTTCTGCTTGAAACCTTCCAAACAGCAGAAAAAGACCCTCTGAAAACAAAAGCAAAGCTTGTTGGGTGGCCCCGCTCTGGGCCAGCAAGGCACACAAGCCCATCTCCAAGCCCATCTCCTCCAGGAGATGGGTCAGATGCTGAGACTGTCATCAGGCGCAGCTATAGATGCTTGTGGTTTTTTTCATGGGTTGTATGCTAAGAAAAAATATCAGCCCATGTAGAAAAACTTGCTTTAATCACATCCACAGGCTGCTGTGCCTGTGAGGCTGTGCTAGACACCATGCCTGGTGCAACATTTTCTCCTAGCCCAGAGGAAAAGGTTTGCTGACTGGAGAGAGGGGAATAACAGAGGGGGAAAACATGATCCTAAATTCCAGGTGCTTCTGGCTGCTGAAAAATCGATGTCTACTATTAAGGCAAACTGATGAGACCGATGAGGAGGAAAACTCAGAACATGGTGAGGTTTAAAGCTGTAGCCCATGGCCACTTGCAGGGCAGCTGTGGCTTATGTGATTCAACCCTTTTTTTAGTGAGTCACTTCAATGAACCAGGAGCTGAGATTCCAGGAATTTACTTTTTCTAACCTATAAGAAAGGAGGAGGAAACAGATGGAGATGCTGCTTCTAAACTGAAAATTTTGTTTAGAGAAGGACATCTGCAGTGCAGCTTTGATGTCAAAGTCCTCAGTGCTTGGGCTGTTCTCCTTCAAATGTCACCTCCTGATGTTGGGAGAGGTGAAAAGATTGGAAAGGAAAGTGAAAGGTTGCAGCCACCCCCTTCTTTTCTTAGAAATACTTGTTCACCTGGAGGGCTTGCAATGAAACAGAAAGGAAATCTCATTTTCCACCTGCAGTGCAGGGATGGGGATACCCCTGAGCTGGTCTTCCCAGTTTGGGATCCCCGTGCGGTGGATCTGGACTGGTCCCAGCTGCTAGAGGCCTTCTGGGGACGTGGGAGTTGCTGAGAAAACTGAAAAGCCATTCATAAAACTTCTGGGAGGGTTTGTGAAAGCCAAGGACATTCCACCCCCCTCAGCATCGAGTAAGTGACCTTTGCCTTATCTTTTATTTTCACTTTCGAAGCCTTCCAGAGGTCAAGCAGTTTGAAAAGCTCAGCAGAATTAAAGAGGCAGGATTAATCCTTGCAGTTATTTTATCTCGCTGGTCACCACATCATCTTGCTTTCACCAGGACCAGAAATTATGCAAAAAAAATATCAAAATTTCCAAAACACCCCAAGTCAGGCCAGAAGAACCCAAGAAAACCATGTTAGAGCACAAATCATGTAAAAAAGCACAATCTTTGCAAAAATACCCTTTTGTGTCTTTGTCTCTCCATTCGGAGAGTCTTTGCAGTTCTTGTTTTTCAAAAAAAGGAAGGACGGTTCTGATGTAATGACAGGACTCCAGGAGCTGGAGATTTTTTGGGGAAAAAAGAACAAGTATTGTTCAACTCATCATAAAGTGGTGAGAAACCACCTGCCCGGTCTTGTTGAACCAGGTCTGCAGTAAGGCACCTCCACTTTGCTTCTTGAATAGGGTTTGTTTTAAAGATTAGATCCGTCCAGGGCGTGAAGCGTGTTCAAGCCAGGCCATAAACCACCAGCTACAGCGCGTCGCTGTTATTTAACCCCTGATTGGTTAACCCCTATAGTAGGATGCAGTATCTTGTACCAGGATTTGCTTCCCCTCTGCACCCCCCAAGTTAAAGATTAATGAGCTGTCACGACGCGGGATTATCTGGAACCTGCTGAGCCAAGGTCAGCCTGATGAGGTTTATGTGCAGTATTGCTGGGATGTGGTGGGTCGGGGCTCGGAGGGAAGACTCGTGTGGATGTCAGCAGGCCCTAGCATGGCTGAGGTCTCTGTTGGCTAATATCAAGACTTCATGGGGCTTCTTGCTTCAGTCTGGTGGTCCAGTGGCCGCTTCCCTCCAGATGTTTGAAGGGAAAAATCCTGAGAGGTGGGAGGAAGGCTCGGTTTCTGAAAGCCTCCTCAGCGCTGCTTCTACTGCTGCGAATGGGATAGCACATGGTGCTCTTGTCGTTCACGTGAACCTCTTCAGATGGTGGCTTCAGCTGAAGGGGCGGGCAGCGAGCTCCCCGGTCTAATTACCTCTGCCAAGCGAAAGCGCTGCCGTTTGCGGGGGGTGTGTGTGTTTAATTTCCCAGCTATTCCTTTCATCTAATGCCTTGGAGTACAAGCCGTGAAAACAGCTCTTAATCCACCTCCTGCCTCCCACCAATTATTTAATACCTGGATTTTATTCCTTCTCATTTGTCTTTCTAACTACCCTCGTTTTTCCAGTTTCGCTCATCAGCGTTTTCCCAAGCTCTTTATTGTTTTCTGATTGCTGTAATTCTGCAATATCTTGTGGCACTACAGCACGGCTCCCCAGAGGAAGAAGCTCATGAATTTATACAGCGATATTACGCCGGCTTTTCAGACGAGTCTTGGGGCTGATTCGAATGCCCAGAAATGCTCCTTCTGTTCCTACCTCTCCTGTCGCTGCATCCGTTTAATGAGCAGAGACGCAGAAATTACCAAGTAGAGATTGCACAAGCGGTTTGCTCTGGACTCTCGGTGTAAAGAGGTGTGAAAGTCTGGGTCAAGAGTTTTGGAGACTAAACGCTCGGTCCCCTCCATCCTTCCCCGCTCTCTACACCTCTGATTCGTCAGGGCATTTCGCTCGTCATTTGTCAAGACATAAGTTTCAGCCTGGGAGGAAATTTTCCCCATGGTACTAATTTCTTCTTCTTCTTGCAACAGAAGCACGTTTGAGAATTTGCTCCTGAAACTTCCCATGTTCTAATTTTACATGATGGGGCTGTCAGAAGCAGTGCACGAGGGAAATGAGATCTCCTCCGCAGCTTTGGGGTGACTGTGCTGCCTTAGAAGGGGTGATGAAACCCAGAGGCTGCTCCCCCGCTCATTAATACCGAATTTCCCACCTTGGCTCCAGGGGTTTTACGTGACAAAGACTCAACCTGGACGCAGCACAACGTTTACGAAATCCTCTTTAAGCACTGCCGCCTCTTTCTTTCTCGCTTGGCAGAGGAATCTGCCTTCTAACCAAATACTGGAATGTGCTCATGTCGGGAGAGGAGTCTTAAATATGATCAGTATGAGGAAATACGTTCGGGTGCTGGGAAAAAACATGTTCCCTGGGAGCTTATTTATTTTACAGGGCTGCCTCTGTCTAAGGAGCGGGTGAAACGGGAGCCAAAGGTTGCACTATCTCTTTTTTTAACTCTTCCAGTAATTTGTTTCTCTTTCCATCTGAGAGTGGAATTAACAGAGTCACAGATTACAGCGAGAGATTCCACTTGTGAAATATTCTGCATTTTTTGAAGGGCAAGAGCACGCAGCTGCACGGTCAGTACTGGTGGGTGGATGGAGATGTACGTACTCACAACAGGATCTGGTGGAGTTGTGCTGCTCAGAGGTCAGGGTTTGGGTCCCTGATTCTTCTTCTGGCTCTCCCAGCTTGAAAAGACCCAGTAATGGCAAAGTCCGTCGCTGGTGAGAACACTTATGCTCCCTAAAGGTCCTCAGGAAGGGTGCTCAGGGTCGGAGCAGAAAAGTGTTTTCCTTTATGGCTTGTTAGTAGTCATCTGCCTTATTGGCCTCCTCCTGAGTGCAGGGTAAGATGAGCAAAGACCACTGTGTAATTACTTGGGAATCAGGTGGAGCTCAGAGAAAACATCTGAAGATCCAAATAGTTCTGGGAAGGTTGGGGTTGGCAGCTGGTAATGGGGTTTGACCTCTCTTGTATGTCAGCGAGGACCTGCAGCATGCATTTACAAATGGACCTCAGATCAGGGGTTGATCAAGAATCGATCGATGTGGGCCTGAGGTGTTGCAGTCCCAAGGGCTTTGAGGCTGAGGCCTGTCATCTACTATCCATGAACAGAAATCAGTGTCTAACCGCTCCCAGGATTACGGGTTGGAGGAGGAAGAACTTTCCCCAACTGGACCAAGGTCTCTATTAGCATTTTTCTCATGTGGCAGTTGAACAAGAGCAACATGGGTCCAACTCAAGGCCAAACCTTGAAAGTCTTCCCAGAACCACAACCAGTATCAGTCATGGTGCCAAATATTTTTTTCATGGGCTCAAATTACTTGGTTTTCATTAGCGCGGGTGATCAGGGTGTCTGACAGCACATTCGCTGACGCTCTCCATGTCTCACCACCTCAGATGCTTGCTGGGACTCCATTTTTTTGAGCCCACAAGCATCATCACCTTCTGCCTGATGAGTTTTTTCCCCTTTTCTGGTCCTGCGGTGTGTGGATGGGAGCAAGTCACGAGACAACCTGTCATGTGGAACCAACCAACCACATCTCGGTGCAGTCCGTTCTTACCTTTTTTTTTTGGTCTCGGAGAGGCCAGATTATGACCATAAAAGGGAATAACGGAATATTGGGTGAGGAGCCTTGTCCTCATTGGCTGAGCACCAATTCATGATGGTTTCGGGGGAAATAACGAGGTTGGAGTAATTTTTGGGCCAAGAATAAAAACAATATAACAAAACCATGTGGTTCACCATTGAAACCAAGGCAGGACTTTCGGTGTCGGTGCCTCCCGTTGTTCTTGGTTCCACCTGCGTGAAACTGCAGCAGGGCCCTCACTTCCACATGGGCACAGTGGCTCAGCCGCACAGAGCTCCTGGTTCCCATAAAACATCTCTGCAACCACAACCAGCTGGTGCCACCTAAGGTAACATTTCCTGGAGGTGAACTGGAGGGATCTGGTGGCCAGGTTGGCCAGGAACCAGAACTGCAACCACCTCCTGTCAACCTGGTGGCCTTCTCAGTTGGGAAAGACCAAGCACCAGCTTCTTGTGGTTGAGCATTTGCATATCCATGTCTGAAATCCAGCAGAACTAAGTCTTTTCGTGCCTAAGCCTCTCTTCCATCCAGCCCTTGTTAGACCATTGTCATGGTTAAAACCAGGACTTTAATCTCCAGAGACGCTCGCCTAAAAGGTGTCACCAGCGCTGAGTTACAACATTTAATAAATATGATAAGAAAAGCTGAATGTTCCCTGGAAACTTTGGCAGCCTCACGTTGGGAGCAAGCAAAGTTCTTGTGAAGGCGTTCTCGTGAAGGCGTTCTCCTGTTTAATGATTACCCTGAGAAAGCTGTCAGCTGCATGAGGGTGATTGTGCTCAGGAGCATGGAGAGCTGAGGCATCAGCTTCACCCCTTCTGGGAAGGCCGTGCCCACGTAGGTTCTTAACTCGTCACCTTCACCCACTAAGAACAAGGTTGCTTTACAGTTAGTGCTGTTCTCAGAGTCAGAAGTAGGCTCTCGTCACTCAGCTGATGGCCATCTTCTGCCTTGCCTTGTGTGCTCAGGGTGGTAGTGGGGCTGTCTGCAATGGGGAGCATCTCTTCGGGAGGATGAACCCAACCGTCTGCAGAATGAGACAGCAGCCCAGCCGCCACACTGGAGGGTGCTTGTGTTAATCACCTCCCAGAAGAAGTGGCTTGGGCAGCCTTGGGTTCCTTCCTTAAACTGAGATGGGGTGTTGGTCCCCCCATTGCTGGCTGCTCCTGGCAGCATCATGTTGACTGTTGGCTCCTTCAGCAAGTCCATCCAAGTCTAGGGGAGATGCACCTTGAAGGTGGCTGTGCAGACGCTTCAGCGTGCTTTTCTCACCTCTTTCTTCAGCTTTCCTCTCCACACCTCCTTTCATCCACCCTTCCCTTCCATTCTCCCTCCTCTCCCCTGGACAACTGGTTTTGGATAAGCACCAGTGGTATTTGAGACTGTCCTGCACCATCATCCCACTGCTCCCTCTCCCTCAGGCCCCTTCCTCTGCTCTTGCCCCAGTCCCAGGTACCTTTTGCTCTCCCCTGGTAGCAGTGCCCCGGTTCTCGTCGCTCCACCACCCTCTCCGATTCCTCTCCCTGTTACCACTGTAGCTATTTCTTCAGAGATGACCGCAGCAGTGAGACCCAGGACCTATCGCAGCATCACAAGCTATTGTTCTTTGGCCCACAAAACCAGAGGGGAACCACAGCATCTTACTCATTGGCACGGGAGTGATGCTACCCCGTTGCCTCCTTCCCAGCGGGCAGAGGTTTGGGGAGAGGGGGAAGAAGTGGCTGTACTCATATCGGGGCAGAGTGCCTGGTCTGGGGGGTTGGACTCCTCCATGGCCACCAACCCAACATCTTGGGGCTCTCCAGAACCAGCCTGGGCTGCAAGGGCCAAGGTCTGGGTAGAGCACCTTTGGTGAAGCGGGGATGAAGGTCATGTTCGAAGGTTTGCTCTCAGTGCGGTTCAGGGTAAAGCTGGTGGTAAAGCAGCTCTGAAAACTGCAGTGTGGACCTGGGCAGGGCTAACCCAGCCCGAGGTCTGTGCAGTGGTTTGCTGCTTGGTTCATTTTAGTACATAGATATGAATCATCATGTCCTTGGGTCTAAATTGTTCTGCAATATACTTGAGAAAACTTGCTGCAAGTGCAGCTTCAGCACTCCAGGTGCTTCAGGTAGACCCTTGTCCTAGGAACACCTTCCCGGGGCAGAGCTGTGCTGATGTCCGCATTGCACAGACAGCAAATGAACCCCAGGGGATGCGGAGAGATTTACCCGAGGTTGCAAAGGAAGCCTGCAGCAGAAGCACAATGAATCCACCTCCGTCTCCCACCCTCAGAGGGCTCAACTTTCCCAGAGCGTAGGTTTCCTTTCCAGCTCTTCGGTCCTAACCCCAACCTAGCCTGCAGAGAGCAAGAGGGAATCGCTCAGACACCTTGGCTGCATTTCAGAGAACCCCCCCAAGCAATGCCCGGGTGCTGGCAAGCCCGAACCCCAGGTACAGCCTGGATCCTGCGTCCAAAGCAGGCAGGGAGAGTAAAAAAGATGAATCTGGGGATAATTCAGACCCTTCAAAGGACAGTGTCCCTTGTCAAAGGGCGACTTTTCCCCGGGTGACAGGACGAGGACACCACCACCGAGCCGGGCCACGCGCTGCACAGCCTCTGCGGACAGGAGATAAAGCCGAGCAAGATACAGCGGGGCGACATAAAACAGGCAAATGAGCATTAAAAAAAAAAAAACAATTAAAGAAAATGAGCTTTAACTACGTGACAGCTTGGCTGAGACCCTGTTCCCGTATTTGCTTAGCTGAGGGCTATCTTTATAAGTCCCGGCTACCAGATGTTCCCCCATTTGCATGTGGGGTGAAGGGAAGGGATGCTCGGCGGTCCCAGGGGTGCTGGCTGGGAGCAGCAGCCGGATGGCGATTGCCACCCAGTGGCTGCATGTGCTGTGCTGCCTTTTGCCTTGCAAACCCCCTCAAACAATGTCACTTCTGCAGCGGTGGAACTTCTGGCAGCTGAAGCTGTTCTTTTCTCTCCGGTCGCGACGGCAAAGCTTGTGGTGCAGTCAAGCTGTGCTCTGAGTGCTCCTCTTCCATGGCCAGGCTGGTTCGACTGTGTATGGGAGGCGCAAACCAGCTTTTTTTTTTTTACTGCAAGTCACCGCTGCTGCTGAGCAGTTGAGACTGGCACTCCAGGAAACTCTGTGGCTCTGGCAGAGCTGAGAAAACCTTTCTGATACACCTCGGTCCAGCTCCTGAGCGAGACACCACCCTGGGCTGGCCGATCCCATCCTCAAAGCCCTCATCATCAGCACAGCAGCGACCGGGGAGAAACATGCTCACATCTCCAGGGCCCTTTTTTCCCTGGAGATCATTCCTCAGGTCAAGGCAAACAGTAGGTCTGGAGGCAATTCTTAAATTGGTGGCTGTTGCAAGTTCCCATCGGAGAGAGCGTGGTGAGAGACATCCTGGAGACAGCTGCTAGGGTCCTGCAGGGACCTGGGCTGAGATGACTTTCCAGCTAATCCCCCCCCAGGCTGGGGCTCATCTTCTGCTCTTGCTAACTTTCTGCCTAGAGTGCAACAGTAAAACCCCTTCAGCTCTGCTTGAGCTCTCCTCAGGGTCTTTTTCAGGTACATTTTGTCTTTTTGCACTAAAGACATAGTCAATAAAGAGAATTATTCCTATCACCTACCGCAGAGCTACTTCTACCCCCAAAGCACAATGCTTAACCTTATTTCCGTGACATACATCAAACAAGCCTCACCCTTATACAGCCACCTTCCCACCTGCCTATTTGACCACAGTCCCTTAAAATTCAGGGGGGTGCACCCTGATGTGGCTAATTAGGAGCAGGGTGCTGGGGGAAAGGAAGGTTGGGGGTTTTTTGTTTGTTTGTTTGTTTTTTTGCTGCTGTATTTTTTTCCCCTCTAATGCTTTGGTGGTTGGAGCACATCACGTACCTCGTAGGCTGCCTAACCTGTGTGTTTGCTGAAGGGAAGTGAAAGGGCTGGGATGTTTGGTTGGTCCTTTTTTTCTTACAGCTGCTGCTGGAGCTGTCAGACGAGGATATTCCTGGCTTTTTAGATGCATGCTGCAGCCCTGGGAAACGCTTTGGGTAGGTTGTTCCTAAGCTGGGGCTGTCTGAGCCTGGGGAGAGCTGCATCAGAGTTAATGGCTGCTAGCAGATTTTCTTCAAGGCTTGTTATTGAGCATAAATTATCTCATCCTGAAGCTGTAGGGAGAAGAGTATTTGCTCAGAAGCCCTTCTGGGAAGCTGGCAGCGATGTTGCTGCATCGGCATGAGCTGCTCTAGCTCTGCCTTTGGTCCCTTCCTGTCAGGGGGGGCATGGGTGGCCGCTCTCCTTTGCTCTGCACCCTCCGTTGGGGGTTTTCTGCTGAGAAAAACCCCATCAGGCTGGTCTCAAGGAGAGAAATGTCTGCGTTCACTGATAAATAACGTTACGGTGTGTTCGTGTCGCAGCAGCTGGGTGTTGCACTGAGCTCCCACCCCTGCTTCATCACTCAGGTAACGAGAACAGCCCCTGGAGAGCTGCTCCATGACCCGCTCCATGATCAAAGCAAACTCTGGAAAAGGAACAGGACTCTTTATTTCTTAGGGGGAATCCAGAAGGATCCAGGAGCTTTGTGTCGGTTTGTATTGAGTGTCCAGAGCCATAAGCCTCAGGTCTGCTCTAAGCCCCCAGACCAAACCCTGACACCAGCACCAGTTCTGGGGGAGCTCTGAGCAAGCCCCTGGTTAAGAAGAAGTTTTCTCAATCATCTTCCCAAGGCCCAGAGCTTAACCTAAAATCTCTCCTCAGCTGCCTGATTGCAGGATTCACCTGGTGCTTTTGCAAGGGAAAAATCCCAGTGCCGGTTGTTCCAGCACTAATTGCAGGCTGGCTCTAAAGCTGCTTGGGCAGCTGAAGGCACCACTGCAGAAGGATTTCACACACAAAGCCCTGTCTCCTGCAGCAGAGCCGATCCCCTCTTGCAGAAGAGCATTCGTGGGAACTGGTCGGCCACTGCTAAACTTTCTCTCGGTGCAAAACTTCTTCCCCATTGCTCCTTCATGTCAGCATTTAGTTTACATTTGGTTTATCTGACAAAAAAACCCCGTAAGTAGCAGCCTCCAAACCATTTCCTCTTTCTGCGAGACACGCTGCTGAGCCAGGAGACAAACGCAGCTTGTGGGGTTTGACCAAACCCTTCAGGCTGGGTTGAGTGGGAGTGAAATCAGCCTTTTTGTTATATAATGGCCTGGGGCTGCTGTGCTGACAGCCGGGGCAGTGGGGTGGAAGGTGAGAGCCCTCAGGTGCTCCTGCACCACTGGGGAAATCTGCCCTGGGCTCTCCTGGGGTTTGGTGGGGTGAGGCACCTTCCTGCAACCATCACTTGTGGGCTTCACATCCCAGGGATGTGAACACAGGGGACTGGTAAGAAAGCTGGGGAGGGGCTGTTGGGACAGGACAAGGGCTGATGGGTCAAACTGAAAGAGGGAGATTCAGACCAGAGAGAGAGAAGAAATTTTTGATGCTGAGGGTGGTGAAACTCTGGCCCAGGTTGCTCAGAGAGATGGGAGAATCCCCATCCCTGGCACCATTGCAAGTCAGGTTGGTCCTTGGGGCTCTGAGCACCCTGCTCTGGGTGCAGATGTCCCTGCTCACTGCAGAGAGGAGCTTTAAATGTTCCTTCCGACTTAAACCATTCTGTGATTCTATGAATGCTCCTTCGTGGCTCCAGAGGGAGTTCAGGGTAACTTGCTGTGCTGCGGGGCAGGTCGGACGAATTCCAGCTTGGAGAGATGAAGGTGAGGTTGTAGCAGAAGGAGATGTAAACCAGCTGATGGATGTCTGCTGGTGTGCCTGGCTGAACTGGGACCAAAGCTGGCAAAGATCGGTCTGTGCACACACAGAGACACAGCGAAACCTTGGCGGAGCTGTTTGTCTAGAGAAGGGTTAGATCTCAGTGGGACCCAACCCATGTTTGTTATGAAAGAGGGTCCCTTCATGAAACCTTTGGTCAAAAGCAAACACACAGCTATGTACAGCAGAGGGTGAGGGAGTGAGTGGTGGCCAAAGCTGGGTGAAAAGAGGCAGAAAATGGGAGGGAGAAGGTTATGAAGGCACCTAATTCAGCTTGGGTCCGTATCTTGGGACACCTTCCCAAAAAGGCTGCTTAAAGGGTTTTTGACATGGTGCTGGCTGGAAACAGGACGGACCAGCACCTCAGATGATGTTTCAAATGGCCGTGAGCAGGTAGGCAGCTTTGCACGTTGTATGCATGAGGGTGAGGATGTGGCAACCAGCCCCATCACTAGATCTTTTCCTCTTTGCACGGACAACGTCCCACTTCTAATCACCTGCTAGGACCAGAGCATGCTTGGTGTCAACCCCTGTGGTTGCTCCTTTGTAAGGAGAGCTTTGGGGCAGAGTGGGAGCTGGGGAGCTCCTGCCTGCCAAGGACAGCCAGTAGCCTCGTGAGGCTAAAGCTGCCTTCCCCAAAACCCCGGAGGTCACACGGGAAAGCTGCAGCGGGAGGAAGTGAGTGTGGCCACGGCTTCGCTTTAGAAGCCCTGGCCCATCCTTTCTCCCTGGGGATGTGGCTCCTGCAGACTGCAGGTGCTCCAGGGGCTGAGGTGCTGACCAGTTCTAGGAGCTGATCCTGCCCAAAATAACCATTCAAAAAAACCCAACAACTGTTGTTTTTGGGGTTTTTGGGGGTTTTGTTTTTTTTTGTTTTTTTCCCTGCTAGATCAACTCCCAAGGGTGGCTCAGAGCAGGCACAGGCTGGGAATATGTTGCAGGAGGACTCTGTTGTAGCCCAGATTTATCCTCAATGGCTCCAACTGCCAAGAAACTGCATCCAAAGATGCTGATTTTGCTCCAAACCCGTCTCCTGGGTCCATACCTTAACGGTGGGGGGAGACCAGG
>NW_010389746.1:21455-22266 GCF_000710305.1 Buceros rhinoceros silvestris | reverse complement strand
CAGCAGGAAGGCAAAAGGGGCTGCACGCAGGCAAGGAGCAAGCCCTGCTTTGAGTGACCTGCTTGGGTTCCTCCTGGGACAAATCTCCTGCTTTTAGATCTTAAATTAACGGGGACCTTCATTCAGAGAGAGAAATCCCTTCACAGCCGGGAGATTTCAGACCCAAACCCCCTTTGAATTTTCTGTGCTGTAACAGACAGATATTTAAATGTGACGGTTCAGGTGAATATCAGGAGGCAGAAAACAGTTTCTACAGGAGTTCCTCATTGAGATTAAATCCTATTTTCCTACTCGTTGCCAATTAGCAACAAGATATTTTGGGTGCTAAACACGCACCAAGTGCGACCTTTTGGCTGCCACCAAGTCTGGGGGAAGGAGCAGCGAGGCACGAGGAGCTCAGCTGTGCCTGGAGTTAAGCTTTGGGCCATCTCCTGTCTTAAATAAAAAGGTGTCATGAAATAAGGTCAGCTCCCTCTCTCAGGGCTGTGCTCGTCCAGCTATTTCTGCGCTCAGGGGAGTGTTGAGAGTATTTTAACCTCTCAGTTTTTCAGCAAAAAGCGGCCACTGGAGCACATCGGGAGCTGTTTGAAGGCACAACGAGCCACCCCAACAAGCAGCCCATCCTAGGGAGGGGTTTTGCCCAGATCCCAGCTGGAGGAGATGCTGCCCTGGCAGCTGAGCAGCAAAAATGTCACCCTGAATGCTAAGGAGAAAGCAGAAACTCTGCTTTTTCCCCTAAATCAGCCTTGAGAAGGCACTCCGGGGTTTCAAAATACAACCTTTCCTCAAACTTCCTTAAAAATTTAACTTA
>NW_010389746.1:16073-21324 GCF_000710305.1 Buceros rhinoceros silvestris | reverse complement strand
AGGGAAAGTGCAACCATCTATCTACCCATATTGATTTTTAAAGGCTCTGGTTTAATTCCAGGCTATTTTACCAAGCTTCAGGAAAAAAAAAAAACAAAACCCCAGGGTCTAGAGGCAAAGCTGAATGTTTCATAAAGGGCTTTTGCATCAGGTCTTTGTAGCTTTTTATCCTCCATCCCTCTGGCTGGTCTATCATTCTAAATGGTTCTGGAACAGGCTGCCCAGCCTAGCAGGTATTTTTCTAGATACGTTATAGTGATTAAACTGTCTTAAAAATGCTTCCCTCATTCTTGAAAAGCTCTGAAGAATGACAGATGTATATTTAATATCCAGACGTAGCCACACTGGGTTTTGTTTATGCGTGCCTCACCGTAAAATCTGCGCCTCTCTATAGCAGATATGACTAATACTCTTCATAAATACATGAAGCTTTTAAAATGTTAACGTCCCAACTCAACCCCACCCAAATCAAACAGATCTGGAGAAGAAATTAAGGCAAAAACCTGGATTCTCCGCTTTTCTGCCCACGCTGCCACCTTTGACTGGCCGGTTACACCTTTCTCGGCTGCTCCACTGTTATTTTTTCCTGCAGACGCAGCGGGAAGATGCATTTATCGATGTTATTCCTCCATCCCTCCCTGCCTGGGCTTGCTGTTACGCAGTTTTCCAGCCGGGTTGTAATGAATTTAGGAGAGCTGCTGTTATCTGTGCTGGTATAAACCATATCTGAGCAACGCATAGTGTGAGGCAAAAACCTGGATTCTCCGCTTTTCTGCCCACGCTGCCACCTTTGACTGGCCGGTTACACCTTTCTCGGCTGCTCCACTGTTATTTTTTCCTGCAGACGCAGCGGGAAGATGCATTTATCGATGTTATTCCTCCATCCCTCCCTGCCTGGGCTTGCTGTTACGCAGTTTTCCAGCCGGGTTGTAATGAATTTAGGAGAGCTGCTGTTATCTGTGCTGGTATAAACCATATCTGAGCAACGCATAGTGTGACCTGGAATTCCTGCTTTAATCCAACTGGTTCTCGGTGGCTTTGAGCAACAGGGAATGGAAGGAAACTGGTGTGGGATCAGACCGAGATGGGACTCTCAGCCTGGAGTTTTCCTTGGAGGGTCTGCAGCGGGCAGAGGAAGGTCCCTGGGTGAGTGATGCTGGCACAGCTTGGCTTTGGGAGATGGGAGGGCTGAGGGATCAGACCCCGGCTGCTCCGAGGCAGCTCCCAGCGAAATACCTTGCACAGCGCTGACAGCCCGGGCTGCTTCAAGGCTCGCGGCCAGGCGGCCTGGAAAGCTCTGGCAGCCCAGAAAGATCCTAGTCCTCCTTCTCCTGGAGACTGCTTCCCTCTAGTGAGAGCAGGAGCCACCCGCACGCCAGCCTGCCCTTCCTCTGGGTGCTGCGCTGCAGATGTCCTGGGTGCTGTGTGTGTCTTGGGTGCTATGCTGCACACATGGAGGGTGCTGCAGGTGTCTTGGGTGCTGTGCTACATGTCTTGGGTGCTGTGCTGTATGTTTTGGGTGCTGTGCTGCACACATTGTGGGTGCTGTGCATGTCTGGGGTGCTGTGCTATATGTTTTGGGTGCTGTGCTGCACACATTGTGGGTGCTGTGCATGTCTGGGGTGCTGTGTGTATCTTGGGTGCTGTGCTGCACACATGGAGGGTGTTGCAGGTGTCTTGGGTGCTGTACTACACATCTTGAGGGTGCTGCACACGTCTGATGTTGTCTTGCATGCATCTTGGGTGCTGTGCTATATGTTTTGGGTGCTGAGAGAGGGTGCTGCATGTGTCTTGGGTGCTGTGCGTGTTACGGGTATGGTGCTGCATGCACCAAGGGTGCTGCGCATGTCTTGGATGCTGCGCTGCACGCATCGAGGGTGCTGTGCAGAATGCACTGAGAGTGCTGTGCATGTCTCAGATGCTGTGCTGCACGCACTGAGGTGCGACATGGATCTTGGGTGCTGTGCCACAGACATCCTGGGTGTCTCGGGTGCATGTGGTGGATGTTGCAGAGGTCTTTGGTGCAGTGCAGCTCCTGAGTGCTGGATTAACTGGGGCCCCGGAGCTGAGTGTGTGGCTGGGAGGCTGCCCAGGGAGCAGCAGCGATGGAGGGTGGAATCATGCAGACAATTCCTGATCTGGCACCAGATCTGCAAGTGCAGATGAACGGGCAGCTGTGAACCAGCAGCCGGAATTTATCCTGAATTGGCTCTTTGCGTCAAGTGGCTGCTGTGTTTTTCATCCCGTCCTCAAGCCCCCAGGCAGGATTTGTTGTGCTGCTAGATTTTTCCTTTGCCAGCAAGAGTATGACTTCATCAAACGAGCTGGATAATTTCCCCACATCCTCAAGGGCTTTGCCTGCAGCTCGGTTCCTCCAGGCTGCCCTTAGCAACCAGTGCAGGCGAAACGGAGCTACAGCACCAAAGGGAACTTCCTACTCCAAGAGCATCTCCCTGCTGCATGAGCTTGTCGCGCTCCTGGCTCTTGCCCTCTCTGCTTAGCTGCTGGCACAGCCATAGCGGTTGGCTCCAAAGGTTTGGATGCCATCCTAAATCGGCAGCAGCTCTCACGGGGTGGATGTACAGGAGAAATGAGCTGTGGGGCTGGAGGCAAGCAGGGCAGTGAGCCACGAGCACCCTCAGCTCGTCTGGGCTGCCCTGCAGGCTCTTGACCCTGCTGTGCGGGTGGGTAGAAAGGGGGAATATTTATTGCAAGCCTCATGGCTGATGCTTTTACTAGCCAGAGGAGTAAATGCTGTGGCAGAGCTCTTGGCAAGGCACACTGCTCCCAGAGAGGGGAGAAAACAAGATCAGCAATTCCTTTGCAAATAGGTTAATTCTTTTCCCACCCAACCAGCGACCCACAGCGCCGCAAATCACGCCGGCAGCTGGGGGCTCGGCCGGGAGCTGCAGCGGGGTCAGTGCCACTGACATGCAACTGCAAATCTTCCAGCTGGGGAACATATGCAAGCGCAAGGGGCAGCACAAGGGGTTATTTCCAAGCCCTTCTGCCCTGGCAGCTGATGGGGTTTCGAAAGGGAAATGTTTTCGATGCCTGAAGTGAAAGGTGGCAGGTTTCTGCAGGGGATGAGCGTGGCAGCTGCAAAAGGGTCCCCGAGCGATCAAGGAGCAAGAGATCATCCACGGGCAAGAAATCTGGGGAACGGCAGCGAACGGCATCAAACGGCAGTGTCTGTTTGGATCACACGTAGAGGATGTTTAGGGTTTAGTGCACAAAAGGCAAAAAATAAATGAGCTGAACGTGCTAGAAAAACGGAGTCTGGAGGGAGAGGTGCATGCCAAGCCGTGATGTTGCTGGATGTATGTGTGTAATTTGGCTAGTTAGTGAGAAAATCAATATTGTGGGGCAAGACCAGAACACAGTTTTGCTCTTTTCTGGATGTTGAAGCACGAGATGTTCTTCCCCTCCCTCCAGATTTGAGCCTATTTCTGTTTTGCTTCTGCCCTGTGTTAAAGGCTGAATACCGATGCTTTCTGGGCTACAAGTTAAGCCCAGAGGCACTGGAGGCATATTGATTTTCCTCAAGGAGACCTGCTTGGAAGACACCAGCACATACACTTCTGGTTCTGCCGTGCACAGGAGCCAGCCTGCCTTGATTTCAGGGTGTGCCTCACCCAAAAGATGCTTTAATACTAACCACATCCCCACCCCAGGGGCAGGTTTTCCCTCCCAGCTCACCTCTCCCCGCTCATCTCCTCCCCAGCTCCGAGACGGGATCAACCAGGGCTTTGATTTCAAAGTCTGCTTTTTTTTTTTTCTTTTTTTCCCCTTCATTTTACTTCACCCTCCTGCTAAATTTCCTCCCTCCTTGAAGATACACATCTCCCCCCTCCACACTCTCGGGCTTTTATATAGCACCTATTAGCTGGCTACTAACCTGTTGATGAGGGGGGAGCACAGATGCGCTGCAGCTTCCAGCCTCCCTCTGACCCCCCCAACTCAATCCCCCAGGATTTGAGAGGTCTGGAAAACCAAGAGCTACAGTTCCCTCGGGTGCCATATAACAGCAAGGGGCCTGTCTCCACCAAAGGGTCCCTGACACACAGCCCAGCCCATACATCAGCTGGGAGACTTTGATTCTGATAGTGATCGCCTTCCATCAAGGGCGAGGGATGGGGTTTATGGCTCTGGTTTCCCCCGGACAATTGCCCGTCGGCATCAGAGGGAACAGCACTGGCTGTTATCGGTACCCATAACAGCGGTACGGATTAATGGGGTCTTCTCCTGGGGTCAGGGGGAAATGAGGGGTGCGGGGAAATTGAGGCAGGTTTCTCTTCTGTGTCTCTCCAGGAAAATGCTGGTGGTAACTGAGCCTGACCCACTCCTAGACCAAGAGTGGAGATTCCCTGTGACCTGTTTTGTTTAGAGTTGGAGAGAGTTGGGGGAAGAGGAGAGGAAGAAAATCTGTAAAGGCTGTATTTGAGCCTTCAGAACTTGTCCTATCCTCCTTCCCTCGCCCTTGCACCAGACAGAGCCTGGGCTTTTGTCTGCAGGAATGGCTAGGGGATAGAGAGGGAGGAATCGGCCTTTTTCCGAGAAAGGAAAATGTTGTGCCAATTTGCAGCGGTGCAAATACCTGCTGTGCTGGTCTGTACCCTGGGTGCTAACTGCATCTCCTCAAGGATTAACAGGGTTGGAGGCAGAAAGCTCGGTTTGCCATGTTTTACAGAGCCCACAGCCTTGCCCCAAGGTGCTCCCTTAGTGCCAAGCCCTGGAGCTGGTTTTGGGGTGTACACAAACAAATGCACCCCCAGCACAGGGGTTGTGTGGATCTATTCCCCAGACCCCCATGGGTGCGTTAGCGATGAACTTGGTTGCATTTTGAGCTACTTGCCTGTGGCCTACTGTCTTCAGCCAGGGCTGCGAGAAGCTTTATAGCGGGGTGTTGGAGTCACCTGAACTTTCGAGGGTCAAAGATGCAGCTCAGGGAGCATCTCCAGGTATGGGGCTGAGCTTCTGCAAAACCATGTTGGTGGAGCTGCTGCTCATCCCTACGAGCAGCACCGAGCCCACCAGGCTGAGTGGCAGCCAGCCGCGTTCCCAAACAGTATCTGCTGTGATTGCATTAATTACCGTAATCTAATGGGAAATGTAAACAGGAAAGCTCCGGGGGGTGGGGAGATAAGGGGTGCGGGGACTCGAGGCAGGGGCCGACAAGCTCCCTCGGGCGTGAGGGATGGAGTTCAGAGGAAAGTTCACTTTTCAGCGAGCGGCTGGGGGCCGCCCCAAC
>NW_010389746.1:9226-15995 GCF_000710305.1 Buceros rhinoceros silvestris | reverse complement strand
GCTGCCGCTCAAAGGCGTTAATTGGGGCGGCAAGATAGCAATCGGGCCAGTGGCCCCGGCCGGTTCCCCTTTCAGTGACAATCGCATTCCTGGGGCTTGAAGTTCAGCTGCAGAGACCTAACGCCTTCGGTGCATGAAGAGGCTGAGGCACGGCGTTGCTGGGCAAGAGGTTATTATTTTTGTTAATCAGACGGGTTTTAATCCCACGTGAGCGGAGTGGCATTGCTCTGCTGCCAGCCGGCTGAGCAAAGGCGGAGGTGATGGGAACGGCTCTTCCCTGGGGCTTTCTCAGCGTGAGGCATCAAAGATGGATGCGTCAGATCCAGCAAACTCTTTGTTGGAGCTTTAAACCTCTCACCCCGCTTTATGCAGAGCAGAAACCGACCCCTGCAGCTGCACTTTTCCTCGCTGCAGCGATGTGCTGGAAGTGCACGGGTGAAGCAGGGTGCTGGCATCCTGTCTGCCCTTCCTTGCCCCATTCCTCTCAGCCCCACCAGCCCCTGCGAGCATCTTCTGTTTCTGCCTAGTGAATTTGGATCTAGGGAGAGAGTATACAGGCTCGGGTGAGGAAGGAAACAGGACAGCGGTGAAGAAGCTCCTCCTCCTTTTATTCCACCTTCCCCTTTTATTCTGTTCTCCTTTAATTATCATTTTCATGTCCACAGATCGGTTTCTGCAGCACTTCCCCCTTCAAGGCTCCAGCTTCTTCTCCCCAGCTGTGCTCGCAAGCGCTGTGCCCGAGGGAGAGGTGTGGTATAGGGGCGCTTTTGGAACGACCATATCCACAACCATCCAGCATCTGAAAAAGCCCTTTCTTAGAAGTTATTTTCCCAGCGTGGCAGAGATTTCCAAACTCTGATCCTGCCTGATCCTTCACTGTAAGAGCCACTTCTCCATGGGGAGAAGTGTGAAGGCAGGCACCCAGTTCACAGTCGGGAGCTGCTGATGCTACAGGACCCGCCCTGTACATTGCTGGGGATGTTTTACCCCTATAGCCATAGCGTGTATCAGGGCAGAGTCCCCCCCTGAATCTCCCTGGGGTGCTGGGGCCATGCGGCACTGCTGAGCTCCCCTGCACTCACCTATTAACTCACGTCTCAACACAGACCTGTCTCGGCCCTTTCAAAACTGGGAGGAGGCAGACCCCAGTTTCTACCCCTGAGACCTTCCTGTTCTCCTGGATTTTTCTTCCTCTTGGCCAAATCAGAAGAAAACTTTATTTTCTGATCTGAGCTCATTTCTCAGCGATGAGATTTTTCTCTTTTTGTCTGGGTAGGTGTGTGTGGGGGAAAGGAGACAGATGAAATTACAGTTTATGTCACCTCCTTTGGCATTAAAGCAGCAAGCAGGGAATGTGCAAGCTGCCAAAGCTGTTTATTTTTATTAAATCCAGTTTCCACAACGATAAACAGTCACCACCACCCTCCTTGCTCCTGCTGCTGGATGCTTTCAGCTCATTGCATGCAGAGCCCAGGAGGATCAGACCCTTAAAGAGCAGGAATCCAGGACAAAAGTCCTTCCAAAATACCTGTGGCTCTGTGGCTTGAAGTGGATGACCAGAAACACAGCGAAACCTGGCGCAGATCCGGAGGAAGCATTCGCTTACCTTTGCAATCAGCTTGTTCAGTGGATTTGCATCGTGAGTTTGTGATGGGAGCGAGGAGCTGCTGGGGATGGCAGCCTAGGATGCTGTGTTGGTCTTGGTGTGCTCCTGCTTGGGTGTGCGTGAGAGGGTCTGGCTACCCTGTGGCTCTGCTTCCCTGTTCTTGCTCAGGAATGATGAAACAGGGCAGATCGTGGGGCTGTTCGGGGCTTCAGCCGGGAAATGGAGCCAGCCCGAGAGGGAGCAAGCCCCTGCTTGTCGGCCCTTACTGGGCATGCTGTGATCCTGGTTTTAGCTGAGCGAAGAGAAACCTGGTGAGCAAATGACCCCCCAGAAAATGGGATCACCTCATTTGGCCCTTAATTTTCTGTCACAAGCTCAAGGGGAGATGTTGTCAACACAGACAAATGGGTGGGAGGAAGATGTGGGGCAGTGCTGGAGGGGGATTTTCTTCTGCTTACTGCAGAGTAGTCGTTACTGACCTGCTGGCTAAACCCCAAAACTGATGTGTGGGGGACACAAAAGATACCGCAAAGGCAACAAAAAGTTCAGTACTACTGCCCAATTTCCTCACCTTGGCTGAAAATCCCCTTTCCTAGCAAACCTTCCCTTATTTTTTTTGCAGCTCCTCTACCAGAAGCAACCAGGAGCCGGGTGGTGATAGACGCAAGCACGTAGGTGGAGCTGGAAACCTTCCCTGGGTCAAACAGCCCCACTACCTGTGTGCGTGGGCGACTGGAGTGCGGTGTTGTTTTGCAACGGTTGCGTGCCGGGCCGGCGATGGCGAGGCTGCCAAGATAAATGGCCACGCTTCCTACAAAGAAAAGAATTTCTCTGGAGTGGCCAAGCAGAAGGTAGAGTTGCTCCAGGGCAGGGTTCACTTTCACAGAAGCATTTTTGGGGAGGAGTAAGGAAAAACAACAGAGCGGGCTTTGTGAGATGCTGTGGTATTGCAAGCGCCCCATGTAAAGATGTGGGGGCTGGGGATGGCATCCTGGATCTGCTCCAAAAGGCAGCTTTACTATCAGAAAGCAATAAATATAAATAAATATTATGGGTGCCTGTGTAAAACAAAGAGGTGTGGTTCTGTTTCATTTCTCCAAAATTTGGCAAATCAGACCAGAACTGAGAATAAGGCTCCAAGAACGCGAATTTGCAAACAAGCTTTAATTTCGCCTTAGGGAGCGGAGGCTTTGCCAGGGCGCAGCGAAGGTGCGTCAGCTGAGGCCAAAGGGCTGCGGGCTCATGCACGAGGTTGCAACCTCCTGCCTCCCTTCCAGGCTTCACCTCGCACGTGGTGGTGGCCCCACCACCTTACCATCGCCACCCCGTCCCACCTCATAATTGTATGTATCACTGGAGCGAATAAATGAAAGCGGAGCCTGTGGCGTGGGTGTAACCAGCCTGGCGCAGCAGAGCCCTGCTCGAGGGGGAAGAGCAACCCTTGATGATTAAAATTAGTGGGAGCATAACCGAAACACGTCTAGTCCCGTCTCTGCCTTTCCTACTCGCCCAGAAGACAGACTATTTGTTTGGATAGGAGCTCTTGCAACTGGAGAGTGTTTGTAACTGAGAGCTAGGATTTTTTTTTTTTTTTTCTTTGGTGGGGGGAGAGTTAAATACACAGAAGAAATGGTTGGAAACGGGCTGTGCATGGTCTGGGGGAAATGAGTCATGCTCAGAGGCAAAAGCCCCTTCCCTGGGGTCCATGGATGCCCCTGGCATCTCTCAGAGAACCTTGTTATATCTTCACTTGGTTTAAAACCAAGGGAGTGTCGTGATTGAAGTGTATTGAAATTTAGTGACTTTGTCAGAGGAAATTAATTTGTCCAAACCAAGACAAATGTAGATTTTCCTTTTCAGCCATTTTTCTTTGCAGGCAGGTTTTGTTTCTCTTTCAGAGCATGTCCTTGTGTTTTCCTTTGGAAAGGGAGAAAAAAACCTCCCTGATACTTTGGGCAAACCGTTTTCCTCTCGCTGCTCCTGAGCCTGACTCCTCTGCAGAAACCCTGTGTGTTTCCTGACTAAATTAAATTAATTTTATCGGTTTTGAAGACATTGGGAGTTTAAAGAATCTGCTCCTCTCCCTGCCTTCAGTGGAAGTCCACAGTGCTTCCCCTGCTACGACTGTTGCTTTGACTTCATCTGGATTTATATTGGTGTCCTTGAGAGCATGACGTGGCTCTGAACCTCTTTGAACTCTGCTGTCTAGAGGACAAGGAAAGCATGTCAACCCAGCTATTATAAAGCCTCTCTTCGAGCACTGCTCAATTTAAAATACATCGGGAACAATAAAAGGAGCAACGGTGCCAGCGCCGCACTCACTGAGCCATCACCCCATCGTCGTGCCGGCCACGGAGCTCACCGCTGCCCCTGCCCCTGCCCTGTTTTCCTTGTTTTTAAGTTGGCTTCTTTATAACCAGAGAAAAACGACGCGTCTGAAATGCGCGGTTCCCAGAAGGAGGATTTGTGAATGGTTGGCTGGTCATTATGTGCCTCGGGGCCATCGTGTTAATTTTTTTTCCTCCATGCTGGTTGAGGGAGGAAGTTTGCAGGATGTTATCAGCATCCTGTTGCTGTGACCTGCTGAGCAATAGCATGTAAATATGTCTCCCCTTCGCCACACCCCAGTGTCAACCTTTTGGCTCCTGTCTGCTGGCCATGTTCTGCAAGATTAATGTGTTTTTCAACTGTGGACAGGACCACATAGCTAAAATGGATAGATTTTTGGTTTTTTATTGGGTGTCTTTCATCAATTTCCCGATATTCAGCGTTATAAAGCACTTTTGACAGAGTTTATGGAGACCGCTCCTGGCACGGTGCCGGCATCTTGCCCTGGGACATCCAGCAAACATGGTCAAGGTGTCTCATGTGTCTGGGCTTTGCAAAAAAAGTGGGAAGAGATTTTGGCTTTCTTGTTAGATAGTCACCGATTGGAGAACACCAAGAAAAAAACCCCAACAAAAAACCCCAGCGAAACAACAAAAGGGAATAAAACGAGGTGTGATTCTCTTTTTCTTGATATTTGCTTTTTAGCTCTTTGAGGAGTTTCCTCCAGAGCGGTCGGTAATGCACAGCTTGGACAGTCCATGTGCATGTTTTCACCAGCAGTCATGATATTGGCCATCCTCCACCTAACTCCGTGTTCCCCGTCCCATGCGGAGCGGCTTTCCATTGGAAATAGCTTTGCTGCCATCGAATCCTTTGCAGGAAATGCCTTCGTTTCACTGAAAAATGCTGAGAGATGAATATGAAAAAGAGACCTGTTTGAGCCTTCTCATTTCATGGCGATGTTCGTGTAATTCTATAAGCACACGGTCCCTCTAATATTAGCACAATATTTCAATTGCCCTGGAACAAAACATTCCAATGGTTCCAAACATATATATTTAGGCATTCTTGTTCCAAGGGGAAAAAAGAGAAGGAACTGAAGTGCCAACTGCTCAGATCGCCTCAGGGTGAAAATAAAACTCAGAAACTGCTCTCAGAAGATGTTTTTCTCTCTTTCTGCATCCCATACTCCAGCCCATCCATCCACATTACTGTTCTGGAGAGTCGTCATCAATGGTCTGGACCCACAATCTTGGTTCTCCTCCAGGAGCATTGTGTGGGGACGTGCAGCACCCAGATTTGGACTGCCTGGGCTCGGAAGGGGGGGAGAAATTCAGTGCTCTGGTGCAGCGCTGGTGTCCAGGCTTGACTCAACTGCCCCACCCTCCCTCACCACTTCTAGATCTGGTACCCAGTCTGAGTGGTGTTTAACGGCAGGATGGAGACTTTGGAGACCAGAGGTTCTTGCGCCGTTTTGAAAGTGGGTGAGTGGGTACAGAAGAGCATCACCTTTACCTGCTGTGCCGGGTGCCAGGTTGAGAGCACCCCCCACAAGATACCAGAGGGAAAGGAGGAGTGTGAACAGCTCAGCGTGGAAAAGCCTTTGCCCAAAACATGGGTCGTACTAGCCACCAGACAAGCCAGCCATGAGACTGAAAGAAACGGGGAGCCATGTTTTGTTGGCTTCTCGGCTCACAGAGCTACTCATGCCTTTGCCATGTGGTTTCTGAACTGCTGGCATGCACCAGCCCAAGTGGGCTGAGATAGTTGAAGGCTAGGACAGCATTCGGGGCAGGTATCTGATGATTGTCCTATTTCCTGCTTTGTTGGAGACCATTTTGGTCTGTATGATCTTGTCTATCCAGCTTCTGCCCTGCTAAAACCTGCGGCCCCATAAAAGCCAGGTGGCCCTGGCAGAGAGGCAGATCTTTAAGTAATTGGGTGGATGCCACCACTGAAAATTTGGCCGCTCGGTAGTGCCTCGTCTCATGATGCTCCTGGGACTCCTTCCCGTGGTTTCTCCATGTCCGTGGGTCCTGCTGCAGCTGTTCTGCTCAGGCTCCCCTGTGTCCTCTTCCTGGTTGCAGGCTCCCGGCTCTGCTCCTCTCTCCCGGCAGTTGTCTGCTCATTGAGAAATTACTCCCCGAGGCTGCCTGGGAATACAAACGAGCACGTAACAGAAACAATAAATTCCACGGACTGTCACAGGTCCTGCCAGGAGATGCAATAGCTGAGACTGGTTCAAACAGTATTAATTCAACATGCTGAGAGAGGAGCTTCTGCAGTTGTTGTTATCACAGTGCTTTGACAGGGTTGTCACCTCCGTCCCTGCTGTCAGGGTGACATGGTGTGTTTAAGGACGCTTCCTTGGGAGGGATTTGTTGTCGTTTTTCATCACCTGCAGATCTGCTTTGCCAGTGCAAAACTGCTGGGGACGTGGGTTTGGCTTGTGGAGCAGCCCCGAAAATCAGGTCCTGCTCTGCTGGTTCCCAGCTAATGGGATCCTCATGGGACCAGCCAAGGCTTCCAAGGAGTGATGCTCATCAAGCAAGGCGGATCAGCCAGCATTCTCTCTGCTGGCTTGAGATTTAGGCATTTTCCCCTCTCTGTGCGCTCAGTGGGAGCTCATGGGACGGAGCTGAGGTCTGAGTGGCCGGTGCATCAAGGACTGGAGGCTTTGATGTGGTTGAGGCCAAGGAGAACAACCAGAGATGCTTTTGGCTCCTGGAGAAGCCAACGTCAGCTTTTATCATCTGAGGGATGCTTGGTGATGTGCCAGCTGGATGCCCCGAGGTTGTGACACTGTTTGCACAGGGCCCTTCCGCTTCCCAGCAG
>NW_010389746.1:0-9096 GCF_000710305.1 Buceros rhinoceros silvestris | reverse complement strand
GCAGGAATAATTCTGATTTAAGGTCCTGTGCGAACTGGTCCTCTCTTAGGACTCTTCAGGGAAAGGACAATTCTAACCCTGTTTCTATCCAGTGATCTCTTTTCCATCAGCTTGACAGTAAAGATGCCTTGGCTGGTCCTTGCTGCCAGCGAGTGGGTCGGTCATGTCTACACAGCCCTTTGTGGAAGCTGCCAAGTAACGTCAACTGTCCCTTTGCACCCTGCGCCTGGGGGACAGTAAATCTGTAGGCAGGCATTAGGCTTTCCTGAAAAGCCTGACATTGTGGGGAGAAAATAAAAAGCTGGAGGGTTTTATTATCTTTCTCCTTATTGTCTTTTTTATTGCCTTTTGGAGTCACCCTGGAGAGCAATCTCCATCCCACATCATGGCCCTGCCAGACTTCCTCTGCTGTTGCTGTGACCTAAGAAATACAGGCCAATGCCTTCCTCTGCTCAGAGCGTTAATGAACCGGGCCCCTCGTTAGAGCCCAAAACTTAATGGACCCCTTTTTCTGTGTAGTCCGGGGCTTTTCCCCCCAAACCATTTTCCCTTCGCCTTGCAAAAAGGGGAGAGAAGCTGCACTTGCATTTGGGAGGTGGAGAGGTTGCAGGTTCCTTGTCTCCACAGCTGGTGCCACGGTGGGAAGCCTCTGAAATCTCCCGATAACTGGCTCTGAGGGCGGTCTGCTCGGGGGAGAGGCTCGGCATCTGGCAGGACCCTGGAGAGACACTTCTTGCAGGGAAACTATGTGTTCTGCTAATTCATTAAGCACTTATCTCCTGCTCCTGCTCTTAAGGGAGACAGAGTGGGAGCGGAGGAGGTCCAGGGCAGACCAGTTGGCCAGTTACAACAGGCACAAAACCTTCAAAGAGAAGGTAGAAGTGAGACACCATTGCTGAGGTCAGCAAGAGATTATAGGGACTCTTTTTTGCCCTTATCTCCTCAAAGTACACAGCCCGACCTCTGCTTTCCTGGGAAATAAGGAGTCAAATTAAAAACAGGTATTGAAATACTGGGGTAAATGCAGGGACACTATTGTGCTCTTGAGACAACGTGCCCTGCTGCATCCTCAGCTGGAGGCTGGCCTCACCCCCTAATGCCAAGCCCTGGAGGGACTCGATGCCCTGTTCCAACATCAATGTAGTCAGTGGGGTTTGAGTGCAGCGAGCAGTCGTGCTCCACCGTGTGGTTATGGAACTGCTGAACATCAGACGTGGTGGTGGTAACTTCGGAGGTACATCCATAATGTAATTCCTGGGTGTTGACTGAGGTTTGGCTTCGATGTATTGTTTGGCTTTTCCCCGTAGCAACCAAAGAAATCTTTAAAGGGAAAAAAGTCATTGCAATTTCCTCCCAGTTTTTGCTCCCCCATTCTTGCCCCCTTCTTCCGAGAAAGCAGGGGATTTTTCAGCCTGAAAGGAAGGAAGGGGAACCTGCCGCCGGCAGGTCATCGCCTGGCGAAGGAAGCACGTACCCAGCCAGCCCATATTTCAACGACTGGGCCCTGTGTGGGTAGCAGGGTCTGACCTTTCTCCTCCAACAGTGACTAAAGCCCAGCTTCCCTTCCTCCGTATCATCTCCGTTTGGCAACAACTCGGATATAAATTCGCTAATAACACGTATATGTTCCTGATCGTGTGGGTGGAGCTGGCCTCAACATGAGCTGTTCTGCCAGGACATTTTTCCGAGAAACTTTTTCTGGCCAAAAAAAATGATTGACTGGATTTTCTTTCTCTGTTTGCTTCAAAGCATGAGGCGTCAGGTTAACGTCCTTAAAACCTTGAAAAATTCTGCTTAAAATGAGGATAATCTCCCAAAGTATTTAGTCAGCCTATGTCTTACCCATCGCTGTGGATGCTGGGATTGATGGGCTGCTTTTGCCAGGCTGCAGACAGTGAGGAACTATTTTCCTTGTCTGCTGGAAGCCAGCGTCCCCTCACACCGGAGCCACCGATGCTGCCTCTGCAGCGTGGTCGGACCTTTGTGCTCATCAGCTCCTGGCTCATCACGCTGCTCCGTGCTACGGCTGGGCTGCTTCGCGTTCCTTTTACGTCTGACGACATTCCCGTCGTGTTTCCAAGGTCACCATTTTGGCTGACTCGCTCAGGACCAAACGGGAGATTTCCAGATGCAAAAGCCACAAGAGGAATATTTCTTCTTCTTATTATTATTATTTTTCTATCCGGGTTTTTTTTTTCCTCCCTGTGTGTGTGAATTCTTTAAAGGTTAGGATTAGGGTTAGGAAAACTAGTTGGCCTAATTGTGCATAGCCTGGCAGCACTCAGCTGAGATATTCCAGCTTCCTTCTGCTCTTTCTGGGAAACGCTAGAGGAGTTCCATGTTCCTCATGGATGCATAAGGCGTCTTCTTGCACCTTGTGTAAGGGAAATGGGGGACACTCAATAGATGTGCGGTTAAACGGAGCCTGAAAAACCTAACAACATGTTATTTTATATTTTCAGATGGCTCTTGAATTTAGGGCTTCAAGGGAAATTGCAAGTGCCTGGAGGGGTTTCCCAGCCGTGTGGAGGTGGTGCAGAGGTAGAGGGGTCTGTGGGGACCTGGCAGTGCTGGGGGAATGGGTGGACTCAATGACCTTAAAGGTCTTTTCTAACCTGAATTACTCTGTGATCTACAGAAATATCTGCATGCTGTGAGCAGACCCCAATCTGAGATCAGCAGGGCAGGACCCTGGTGTAAACACGGAGGGATTCCCAGTTAAACCTGACCTCTACCCACCTTGGCAAACACCTGAGACAGGGTCTCATGAATGTATCGCGCTTCAGGTGTGGTTATGGTCCATTTTAATTTGCCTTCACACATTTCATCCCAAAACCTAGAGAAGTTCTTTGAGTTTGGAAAAAGTAATATTTAAAAATATGCAGATTTTCTGCCCAAACTTGAACCTGAGCATTGCAATGTCACGCTCTGCCTGCAAAGTGCCTTTTTCACCACCCAGATGCTCTCCGAAGCGTCAGTCGCCGAGTCAGCACCTGGAAAACTCTCCAGGGTTATTCCCCGGATTGACCGATGCCCCTTCACTACTGGAGGGAGCTGACGGAGCATTAAGAGGGGACAGGAAAAAAAACATTCTGGCTGTGGCATTTGCTCCTTGCGTGCAGCCGCAGGCAGGAACTGCTTCCTCTGTTCGCAGGCTTTTAGGGAAAGGGGAGCTCAACCGAGTTGCTAAATTAGAATGAAGTGAAAAAAATACTGCTGTGAACAACAGAATGTTTAGCTTTTTTTTTTTTTTTTTTTCAACTGAAACACAAAACCTTGGAGTGATTTACATGGGAAAGGGGAGCCGGAAACAATTTTAGAGGCTGTTTTTCCAAAATTGATGAATAACAGAAGATACAATGGTTAAAGCAAATGGCCCAAATTTCCTGCTCTTTTGAGCAGCTGAACAGATACTAAAAACAAGGGTACCCTCTTTTTTTCCTCACAGAGCTGGCTGAGAAGGGCTTTTTCTGGGTTATTTCGGTTTTGGAGAAGTCGGTGCTGTAGATGAGGCAGAAGCAAGGTGGGTGCCAGGGGTCAACAGCGCCACAGCAGCTGCTCTGTCAGGCAGGATGCGTGGGAATTCCAGAGGTGGGGAAGAGTCGTGCAGGCCAGGAGAGACGTTTTGATTCATTTCTGGTGAATAACGCTGCAGGCGTGAGTCATGAGGAGGGACCTGAGACTTCCTTTCAGATTTTTTTTTAATTATTTCTCTGGGTAGCCTTTTGATTTCTCCTCTGCCTGGGACTTACTTCCCTCCAGAGCTGAGCGCGCTTCCCTTCTAACCCTCACCCCTCATCAGCCCCACCAGGCGAGGACGCAGGTTTTGCTCAAGATATGGACAAACTAAATTTTTTTTTTTTTTTAAGCTTTTGGCAAACTGTGTTTTGCTGGGGTGTAAAAGACTGAGGTTCAAGGGTATGGTGAAAAGGAGGAGTTACCTGGGTTAGGGTTAGGGGTAGGTGGGAGAAGATCTCTCCAGCCTGTCCAAACTATGCATGGACATCACTGGAAAATCTCTCCTGGTTTTTGAACCTGACTAAGAGATTTTCACCAGCTCTTGTTGTGAATTATTTTCTCTGAGTGGGTATTTTCTGCTTTCAAAACAATTTTATGCAGGAAACCTAAGGAGTGTCTTGGACACTGCTGAGCTGGTAGCTTCCAGCCCCTGTCAGGTGCATCTTCTCATGAGTTCGTCTGCTGACCTTCAGTGAAACAAGACTTCTCCAGGTTACTTTAGACTTTGAACACGCCTGAGATAATGAATTGCTTTCCCTGTTCCCCTCTCCCATCTCTCCAACATCTCTTCCTCCCCAAAATCTGGGAACTCCACCAGATAGTTGCACCCATTTAATCAAACAAAAATAACCATGGAGAGCGAGTTAACTTGCTAATTGCACTCCAAAAGTTATCTTGCTTTTCACTGCTGGGACAAACAATCACCCCTCCTGAACACCTCCTCTTCCTCAGGCTGCTGAACTGGACAGGACGTGTGTTAACTGCGGAATGCAAAACCACAATTACAAAATCCCTTTCTTGGGTTGTTTCCCATGTTAACTGAAGCCTGATAAATCATGTCATGTATTTATGGACTCCACGAGTAGATTGTCATTCAAAACGCCACTTGGAGCTTTCAAGCCTCAGTGAATTATTGCGTATGTGATACACACCTCTTCCTTACCAACACATTCACATGTCAGGATGCTGAGAAGCACTTTCCTCTTGAAGGCTCATTCAGGCCTCAGAGGAAAAAGGATTCAAACCACTTTGGTATTTTTAACTCATTCTCTCCCAGTGGTGGCGACCGATGACCGACTTAGATGTTCTATGATGTAAGGACATCATCCCTGTAGGTCTTCTGATCTGTAACTCTGCGTAGAATGAAGGAAGGTCTTGGATGCCGAGCCCCTGCAAAGACCCACAGAAGTTAATTGATTGTATAAAGTCAAAGAGAACTTCTGGGAGCTGCATGGTCTCCTCTGCACTTGCATTCCCTGCCCCAGACGAGGATCAAGCCTCCATTATCTCACAGGCTTCCCACAGAACATCCATGTGGCCATCAGCAGCAGTGGTGATGCTGAGATGAGGATGAGGTGAGGTATGAACAAGAGATGGGTGGTTGGGTGGAAGAAGGATGAGTCCTGAGGTGCCAATAAATCCTCCCCAGGAAATGCATCCTGGATGAGCGAGGAGAAGCACAGCAAAGTCATGAAGAAAGTCTGTGGTGAGATAGCCACTGCATTTTTGTGGTCTCTTTATGACGGACTTGGTCTCGATGCTTGCAGCCAAGCTCCATGAGATCTTGCAGTTCATACGACTACACTATGGCACTACTCACTGCTGCAAGTGGGCTTTGTCCAGGCTGTGAAGACACTTTTGGCCTTTGAAGAGACTGATGTGACCTGCGGGAACAGCTAGTTCTTGAGGTCTTCAGCTCTGAAAAAAATTGACTGTTGCAAGAAAACACGGCCCGTATTTTACCCTGAACTGCTCAGGGTGCAAGATTTGCTCTACTTAGTAGAAACCTCTCGTCTGGGATTTACACAGGAGTGCAATGGCAGAAGCCCACCATGAAGTATAGGCTGGGCTTTGGTATTGTGGCTGCAGGTACCTGATTTGCCTCGAGCTACTTTAGGATGTGAACTCAAGCCTGCCAGATGCAAAAAGCAGCTTCAGATCTGGGTTTACGAGGAGCGCTGAGGTCTGGGAGGAGGGTGAGGGTGAATGCCTTGCATTGTACAAGCCCCCAGGGAGGATGTCTATGACATGAGGCCGATGCTGCGCTCAGCAGCGGTACATGTTGTTCTGAACCACGCGGTACTAATAACTAATTATATACATCCACTTAATGTCATTTGCAGAGCCCAGCATGGGCGTGGTGCACCCTTTGTTCCACCGGCTGCCAAGCAGATGGAGACCAGTTCTGGCCCCAAGCTCAGGATGCTCAGGAGTTTCATGCATATCCGAGGACAAAGGCTGGCAAGGGATGAAAGGACTCCTGCCCTCGTTTACTGCACCAGCGTCTACATGTGTTACGTCAGCAAGGATGGAGGCTGCTGTCATCGGGTGAGATGGACATGACCCTCTTGACGTGGTGGGGTTACTCTTCCAGCACTGGGTGGGATGCAGGTCTTGGGAGAGAGGTGGATTTACCTGAGGAGAGTGGAGGAAGCCCATGGGTGTTGAGTGTTCCTAGGATCTTGCATGAAGCTGTGCATGATGCACAATGTTTTGGTTGCCTTCAGTGAGTTCCTACCAAGAGTGGCTGGTAATCAGACAACCAGGATCAGCGGGAGACCCTGCTGGAGAGGGGAAGGAAAGTGAGGAGCTGAAGGCAGCTTGCTGAGGAAGCCCCACTGTAAGCATTTTCCTGCCCTGGGATGACCAACGTACATCCTGAGAAAAGGGTACTTGCATTGTGCAGCCTGCTGCTCTGCCCATCCTGCCAGGAACAATGAGACGGCTCTTAAAAAGAAAAAAAAACGCATTTTCAGGGCTGTGGGAAAGAAAAATAGGGGGCATTGGGGAGGATGGGCGAGCAAGGGGGGAGATGATGCAGGAGGGGCAATGATGTGCTTTGGCTGCCACACTCTGAATGTCCCAGCTTTGTCATCATGCTTGGTCCAAGCAGCTGCTGAAGGGAGGGTGGGGAGGCATGAACTCTGGGCCATGGGTTGAAACCAGCCTCCAAAACAGCTCCCAGAGGTTGTTTAAACCTTCTCCCCCAGGGCTGTAGGATGCTGCTTTGAGGCGTGGTGGGGTGCCCTGGGGCTGCTGAAGGTGTCCGCTCATGCTGTGCTCCCAGATACTGTGGCACGTGGTGGGACACATGAAGAGGTGGGTGCCGGCAAGGAGATACCAACGCCAGTGTTGAAGGCACAGGTTGCAGCTGTATCAAACATCTCTTCCTAGCTGAATCCTCCCTCCTGCCTGTCCTTTCTGCTCTTTAAAGTGCCTTTTCTTCCCGTCACCTCAGCTGGATTCAAATGCTTTGGGGCTGTTTCTCTGACAGCAGCTGAATTCTCCGTCAGTTGAAGCAGAAAGGACCTTTGTGGGTTTTTGGTAGCCCAGGAAGATGCCGCAAGGTTCACGGGCCGTGCAGGTGAGGTCAGAGGCTGCTCACGGACTCTCTGGGAGCCAGCAAGGGATTTTTTTCCACCAGAGTGGATGGCATTGCAAGCTTTCCAGCAGCTGGGTCTGCATTTACTCCAGTTACCAAAAACACTTCTGCCTCCGCTGCAGAAGTACGATCCAGGAGAAGATGGATCTGAATGCAAAGGGTTTGATTTTTCCCCCCAAACAAGTGGCAGCAGCCTCTTACATGTCTGATAGTCTCAATATGTATGAATTAATCCCATGACCCTTGTTTTCTGTCCCAACTCAGCCTCGCCATATGACAGATGCCCGTGTAAGGATGGAGTCAGAGATGCTGGTGGGGAAGAAAGCGCATCCCCTTTGCCAAGGAGAACCCTGCCCTCCACATCTCATTGGCCATGGCTTCAGCGGAGGGAGATCATCCTCGGCACTTCAGGGATCCCTAAGTGACATCAGGGCTGACAGGGAGAATTTGAAAGGTTATCATCTAATTTTGCTGTCGTTGTCAATTAGTCTTTATGGCTGGTGGCGGCATTCCCGGCTCCCAGCAATTCCCCAGCAGCCTGAAGACTTAATGTCTTCCTTGGCTGATTGTGCTAGGGATCGATTAATCTGGGTTGGGGCTTTCCACAGGGGTCTGGCTGTGCCTTGGTGACAGAAATGGTCCTTTTGCACTCTGTGTGTGCTAAGTGCAGCCTGCTGGCGGGAAATCCTCCGCATACCTGCGAGCCATTGGAGAGGAGTCTGAATTCTGGGCTTGCTGTGTCTCTCAAAAATCAGAGCCGCTGCAGGCAGCAAAAGGCATTAAAGATTAATTTTCACATGAAATTCAGAGCAGCTGGTATCTGAAGTGCCTCCCTGAGCAAGACATTTGTGCTTTAGCCTCCGTTAACTCTGTTGTGTGAAGCGGCGTGCGTATAACACCTCTTGGTTGGTGGCGATGAAACGCTCGGCACTGTTTTGCTGTGGGGTGGCAGCAGCATCCCTGGGCATGGCCAGGGATGCGGGAGGACCGAGGTGGTGGGCAGTCATGCCCCTGGTTTGCAATACAGGGCTAAAGCAATGAGGCAGCATTTTCTGTAGAGGAACTTCAAGCACTTTACGGAAGGTTAAATGTCAGCTCTGCATTTTACACCCAGGGAAGCCGGGTCACGGAGCAGGAGGGTGATGTTGCCCCAGGGTCATCTGGCATCCAAGGGACACCGTTCAGGACCGGGTCAATGCTCTGGCTGTTAGCTGCCTCCGATACAGAAAGGGCATCCTCTCAGGCACTGAGGATGCTTTGGGGGCTATTTGGGCAGAGACCTTTCCTGGCTGGCTCAAAAATTCTGCTGTGGCTAAGAGCTCCTGGGAGCTGCTGGTGGATACTGGTGGTGTCTGGGGACACGGTGGAGGGGAGGGATTCCAAAGCACTGCCATGCACTGAGTACAGCAGCCTGCGCTGCTGACAACATGCTGGCAGAGACAAATAACCCTCCATATTTGGCAGGGCAGGTCCTGCTCAAAGGATCCTGCCACAGAGGTTATTTGAACTACCTGAGGACTTTTAAAAACTTTATTTTTGCATGTATTTTTTTTCCTAAGCCCCAAACTATGTGAAACTCAGACTAAACAGAAAATCCAGCTAAGAAAACATCTCGGTATAATGCTGGGAGTCAGCCTGGTGCAGCGCGCTGCTGAAATCCAATTGTGGTTGTAAGGTGATCCCAGAAACCGAACGGTTGCGACCATAAGGCAGTTCACAAACGCCAGACCATGAAGGCAAGCATCTTGGTTACTGAGGCCCAAAGGATTTTGGGGGTCTGTCTGGGGACGAGGTGGCACCAGGGTTTTAGTGAGTTGGAAGCGATGTGTGTTGGATGCCAACCTAGTGTATTGGAAATGTTGGGTGCTGAATTGGGAATTTCTCTCCTGTGACCCACTGTGGTCTGTCCAGCCTGGTGTCCCTCCTCAAAAAGGAGGGAATTTCTTTCACTTTATTTTTATACAAAAATAAAAATA
>NW_010389745.1:2478-2923 GCF_000710305.1 Buceros rhinoceros silvestris | reverse complement strand
GCTCAGACACCCCAGGCAAGAGAGGAAGAAAATGAACAGTTTTAGGCACAGAGTTTAAAGGCCTCTAGAAAGCACAGGGGACAGAAACTTGATTTCACACCGTGTAGGAACCTAAAAAGGGAGAGGACCCTGACCTAGGAATGACAAAGGGTCTCAAAGAAGTAAACGAAGGGCGGTTTCACCTCGTAGACAGGGATGGTCCGTTTGCTTTCTCTGGTTTTCAGGTCCCACACCATGCAGATTTTATCCCGGCCAGAACTGCAAGGAAAGAAGTTCCAGTGCTAAAACCCTTCAACTTGGGCTCCAAGAACTCGACCTCTGAGTGCAAATTTGGAACTGTGGGAGTTCAGCTTCTCTGAAGAGGCCCCTGTGAAAGAAATCCCCAGCCCTCCACGCCAGGAAACACAGTGCACCCAGAAACACGGTGCTTGTACGGCCAAGTGGA
>NW_010389745.1:2009-2309 GCF_000710305.1 Buceros rhinoceros silvestris | reverse complement strand
GAGACCCTCGACAGACCCTGCAGAGACCCCCTGCCTGTGGCAGGGCCGGGGGGAGTGGGAGGGAACGGTAAAGCCTCTGCAAGGTTTTACCTAAGGAGCGTGTTTCCGTCTGCAAAGGCCAGCGAGGTGACGGCGCTGAAGTGGCCGTCGAGCAGAGCCACACACTTGCTGGAATTCAGGTCCCAGATGCGAATTTTGTAGTCGATTGAGGAGGAGAAGAGCTGCAGACGGGAAGAGTCAGGGTGGAACTCGACGAGGCTGCACAGAAGGAGACACTTGGGCAGGACAGGGATAAACTGG
>NW_010389745.1:0-1772 GCF_000710305.1 Buceros rhinoceros silvestris | reverse complement strand
GAGTTCACCACCGACCCTTGCCAGTCTCTCCACACTCCATTCAGATCCCAGCATCCCAAGATTTCTTGGCCAAACTGTCTCCTCTCAGTGCTAAGGCCAGTCACAGCCCTGCTCCTTCACCAGACTTCTCAAAGAGCAGGAGAGCCCAGAACCTGCTGGGGACGGACCTTTACCACCCGTTATCTCAAGACACTTCACACCAGTCCCCGTGCCTGAGCACCACAGCAGCGCCAGCGCCTGACAAACCCCGCTCGTCCTTACTGTACGACTCCTGAAGACCCCTTGAGGTTGTGGGTGCAGTACTGCTTGATCATGTCCCAGATCTTGATGGTGCTGTCGCAGCCTCCTGGGGAGAGAAGGGCATGTGAGAACCAACAGGGAAGAGTCAGACCCAGGAAGTCCAGCACAGCAGCAACTGAAAAATTTTACGGGTTGCAGAGGCAGCAGAAAGAGAAATTAATCATGCAACAATAACCCAAGGCAGAAGCTGTCCCTGGATAACGTCACACTTCCAGCGAGCTGGGCAAAACCCGTCCGCTCACAGCCCAGCCTGAGGGACAATCGAGTTATGGGTGATGCTGAATTCTACACCCCGATAACCGCATTGTCTTGGGTGCCTGATACCCCTCAGCATTTTGCGAAGTGTATCCTAGACAGACCACTGAACCACCCCTTGCTGCACCAAGGCACCATTTCCATCTCAGTTAACCCCTTCTGACCAGGCCTGAACTCGGGAGATCGTGACCACAGGCTGCATCCAGCTGAGCTGAGCAGCGAGGGCCACCTGCGCCACCCCCAGCATGTGATGAGGCCACAGGACTGTACCTGTGGCCAGCAGCGTCGAAGTGGCGTCGAAGGCCATGCTGGCGACCGGCGCGACGTGCACAGCTTTCCAGGTGCGGACACAGTTGTTCTCTCGCCAGTTCCACTGCTTCAGCAGCAGGGCTCGGCTCCCGGTCACCAGCATCTAGGCGGCAGCGAGGCGAAGGACAGCACAATTAACTGCTGACGGCATTGCAACGTCCTTCCCTGCCCACAGGCACAGCGCAGAAACGCCAGCTACGAGGACGCTGCCGCAGCTCAGCGTCTCTGCTTTCCTCTGACGTGAGCCCCGAAGGGGAGACAGATGGAAGCGCTGGAGAAACTCCAGAGGTTGCTGGAAACGCAGGCGCTGCCCAGCAGAACAGCCTGCAGCGGACCCTGGCTTTGTCAGACAGTGCAGCCCAGAGAAGCACACACCTCATCATCGGGGCTCAGTGCGAAGGAGCTGATGTCCTCTTCCTCCTCCTATAAAAACAGAAGGAAAAAGCCCCACGCTTAAAGCAGCACCCGCAGAGCTCCCCGCTCCACGCGCTTCGGCTGACGCAGCTCCCAGGGACAACACAAGACCCCTCTGGGTTCAGGACCGTTCTCACCCTCCTCCCAGTTTCTCCTCGGAGCTTTGGGAGAGCCGAGAGCAGCTGAGTCCCCCGGGGGGCCCCGCAGAACCGCCGCGGCGCGGCCGGGGCTCCTCACCTGCGCCAGGCTGTGCAGAGCTCCCGTCTCCACCGCGATGACGCTCAGCCTGGTCCCGCAGGGGCAGAACATGAACTTCCCATCGCGGCTGACCTGGAGGAGAAGGACGCCGACCCGGGACCGTTACAGGACCGGCACACGGGGTGTGCCCAGGCCCGCCCCCGGCTCGGGCATTACCTGCACCCGCCCCCCTTTGTAGAAGGGCTCGATTTTCCTCGACACGGCGTAGCTGGAAGGAGGAAAGAGAGAGACACGCA
>NW_010389744.1:52978-63824 GCF_000710305.1 Buceros rhinoceros silvestris | reverse complement strand
ACTGTGAAATCGCAGAAGTGTTTGTCAGTGTAGCAGAGGAAAAGTAGAGAAGGAAAAAGACATTTAGGAAATCAACATGACCACTAGCGGGATATTAACTAAGGCTGCATTCAGGGATGACCTTACAGCTGCCTTCATTAATATACAACTATCAAAAAAATTATTCTTAAAATATCTTAGATTAATGAGTCCTCTAAAAAAAATCTGCTGACGAAATACATCATAAAATGAATTGTCCCTTTCTTTTAAAGGAACAACAGTGTCAAGGAGTCACGAATTGTAACGAAACACGGCTGATAAAATTGATCATTCTCTGGAAATTTCTGAGGATAACTCATTCTTAGTAAGTGGTTAATGCAGGTAGTTAATGATACAGTAAATTTTGTTCTTTAATAGAATTTTACGCTAGTATTTAGAAAATATGCTTCTGCTTTCATGTGAAACAGCAAAACACATCAGGATTTAAGGAGTCAAACTGTAATGAAACCTGCGTTAAGGAGTCACAAATTGTAACGTGCTAAGGAGCGTTTAATAAGTGAGGCTGGAATACGTCACTGGTTAGTTCAGGTCATCCAACTGGTCCCGTGCTCTCCCAACCTCTTGCCCATGCCCGATCTATTTGCTGTGGGGGCAGACTGAGCAAGAGAAGGCCTTGATGCTGTTCATCCATAGCTAAACCATCAGTGTGTTCTCAGGAGTGTTTTGGACGCAAATCTCAAACACAGCGCTGTACAAGCTGCTGTGGAGAAAACAAATTAACTCCGTCCCAGCTAGGCTTGGTACACAAGAGCTTTCTGCAAAAACACACCCAGAGGTGGAGAGACAAAATTATGTCTTTGTATCTCTGCATCATCATCTTGTTGCATTTGACCTCACAACAGAACAAGTTCTTGATACGTAAACATTTTTGCTTACTAGTAGCACTTCATATTTACCAGTTTGGTTTGTGATACTCTGTTGTAAATTACATTGCTTTCACAAATCATGACTTCCCGTAATAACTTCGTTAGTCCTTGAATATTAGGCCTAAACTCTGAGTCTGATTTGACCAGAGTACTTTTATTTCATCTAAATGTTCCAGGACAAGAGATCTTCACTCACGCCTACTCCAACTCTCCTCATGCAACGTAGTCTTCCTCACCACGCAGACGTTCCATCTGAAAATATCTCCATACATTCATTAACTTTTACAAACTATATTTAAGCATCCATTTGGTCACTAACTGTGACCCCAAAAGAGTAATGTTTTTCTACCATCCTGTCCCCAGGGCCACGTGAACGCCAGGCAATTCAGTGTGTCCCACTGACTTGTATAGCAGAAGTCTACTACCAAGTCCAGAGAAACAAGATTTTACCGTCTGCATTTCAGAAGATACTGTTAGATAATTGTTTCAGTATTTTAAATCCTGTTACTAATTTAAATCTATTTCAAACAGAAATTAGCAGGTAGGTAGCTATAGGATATGTGGGATGTCAGCAGAATACCTAGAGAATAGATGTAGAGAGGAAGGCACCATAGCAACAGGCATAATTTGAAAGGTTTAAGCAGGAAAGAAAGCATGCACTGACTTTCTACTTGGATCTGTGTGGCCATCAATATGAATTTAAACTAGATACAAGACCTGTACAGCCCAATTTAATTTTATGAAGCAATTTTTCAAACAACTATATGCCACTTACAATGTACAAGATGAGATTCGGGTGCTGTATCCTTTATTGTAGCAACTACATGGTAATTTGTCTGTCAACTCTCTTGCTAGCTGAAGTATGTCTATTAATCTATTCATGTTTGGATCAATTCCAATTTTCTAATCTTCTGGGCAGCTTTCACAGAGACTCCATTTCATAAAAAGAACCTCCCACAACAAACATTTTCTTCTGTCTTCCCATATGTTGCATTTTTCCTCCAAGATAACTCTGCCCAAGGTTAACATGCTTCTGTCATGGACCAGTCACACAATAAATGAATTCTTCTGGATCTACAGAAATGAAAAACACCTGATTTACTCTTGTAAGCAAGAATTCCCTTATTCAGTAAGATGCTTGTTACAGGAAAGAGAAAAAGATATTTTGCATTATTTTAAAAGTTACACTGTTTTTAAATGGTTTCAAAAGGCCAGTCTTTGTGGCAATTAAAGCAGCCAATGATAAAACCAGGTTACTATACATCTATAGTAACCTGGGTTAAATAGAGGTTAATGATGATAACTGTGAATGATTAACTAGTTGAGTGTAGGACACCATTTCCTGTGATATTTCAGATTTCATTACCAAGATGAGTGACCAGAACTGACCCATTATGCTAAGTGTGTAGTAGGGATGTTCAAGAAGGTTATTCTAGCTGTCATTTTTTTTCCTTTGGGGTTTTGAATGGAACACTTGATTTTAAAGAATACTTTGTTGTTAGGGATGCAGATTCCTAATGTATTCCACTAACACTACTGATCACCATGGACGCACAGTACTGATGATCTTTATAATCAGCTTGGCTCCCATAAGACAGATTTTTCTTCACACAACCTCTGTCACCACTGACTTGATGGCACTGACATCCCCTATAATAAAGCAATTCCTGATTAATGCTATCTTGACCTAGGAACACAAACTCAAAGAATGTAGTAGCGATGGAAAAGGAGCAGCAGATATGTTTTGAAGATGGACTCAGTAGGCGGTCACTAAAACTATGTTTTGGTGTGAATTCTGATTGCAAGGTTTATATAAGTAAAACCCAGTGGGCACACAGCCTGACAGCAGAACAGGAATATTACCTTCTGCTCCTTTTGCAGTTCATAGAGAAACAGGACCTTCTACAGCACAGTCAAGCCCATCACCCAAACCTTCACTGTCCCAGAGGATACTCCCTCTCTGTCCACTGCAGGGAAGACTAGAACCGCTGGCTGCACATCAGACATACCACACTCAAACATCTAGCATTAGAGAGGATTAATCCTCAGTGTTTTGCTATTCTCTTTCATTCACTCTGCATTAGAATTCTTGTTGCAATTGTATTGTGGCTAATGAGTTTAACACAGTGGATGGATCTGCCTCGGAACAGGTTCTGTAATTTCCTAAACAGGGCTTAAAGGCGAAACAACATTGGTGATGAATTGCTTCTTCTCCGAATAGACACATCCTACTCAGAAAGAGACAGGGAAAACCTCTCCTTGTAACAGCAATACACTGAAATGTCTTTAAATGTCACATTGTCAGCAAATATGTCAGAAAAGTCTACACCCTCTCATTCTGCATGAGTACAAGCATCGTCACCTCAGTGCACAGGGCTTTTTCTCATTGTGGCAGGGACTCCAAGTAATTATCTTGACCACGGCTGTAAAGCAGAGATAACTAGACCGTTAAAGCCAAATGGAAAAACATGTAGTTTGGAATTAATTAATAACTCAGATGAAAATACAACCATATGCATTACTTGATAGGTAGTACAGTATGGATGGGTCCCAGAAGGCATAAAGACAAACAGCATATAACCACCAGTGGTCTTGTTATTGGATTTACAGCAATGAGGGTAGATTTTCATCATAATCCTACATCAGAGGCAGAAGGACACCAGATGATTTACTGCAGATTAACAAGACTACTGCAAGATAAATAAAGTACATTCAGCAGTTTCAGAGTATTAGAATAACGCCAGTCCATGGAAATGTTAAAAGACATGCTCCGACGAAACTTAAGAAAGCTGCCAAAGAAGTTAAGCAAACGCTGCTAAATTATGAAGCTTTGAGATTCTTTTCAAGGAAAACTGTTATGTATGTTACTGAATGATTCCCTTGTACTATACACACCTTCTATCAACCACATCAAGTAATAAAAGTAACTAGCGGTTGATTTCTATAAAGAAATAAAACAATGTCTTTACTCATCCAAAAATGGTTAAATATATCAAATAATATATCAAATTCTGCCCATCACTCATAGCTACAGGGAAAGGTTCACCAGCGACAATCCCTAAGAGAAAAATGGAGACTTTTTAAAAAGCAGAAGTTTAGTTCTCAAATAAGAAATGATTCTTTTCTACCACAAAACTCCTCTACTGCAGAGTATCGTATTTAAATAACACGCCATCAAAACCAAGGAACAGAGAAACTCTGTTCAGGGCTTTAAGTATTTTCTTTCATGACATATTCTTTCTAGTCATGGAAACAATGATAAATTGGTGTGAGTATGTCTCTTCTGCTCTTTCAGAGCCATTCCCTAGTGACAGTGATCTGTCAGTCCCATGACCTTCCACACTTTTCCTTCAGTCAGAAGGAGAAAACACCCAACTGCCATCTCAGCTGTTTTACTCTTCACCAGCAGGTTCCCTTCTGAAGATTTCAGTCATTTCTGTGACACTGCTGTCTCTCCTGCTTAACAAACCAGTCACGCTTCCTCCTTGGAAGATGAAGTGGTATTTTTGTATTTCAGTGATCAAAACACACAAACGTACAATCAGTCTTTAATCAGAAGATAATCAGCAGAATGAGAGCACTAAAACTGATATAGGGCATTTACGGTGGAATTTATTGAGTGCAATTCAACCACCTAAAAGGGGGACAACTAGCCTTCGTTTCTCCTTTATTTGAGAGAGAAACATCAACATCTCCAAGGGTGATGTCTACCAGTCCAGTCTACCTAGCTTAGATACCTTCTTTATAAGGAAATGAATCCTCTTTTGGGGTATGACTGAGACCAATGCCATTTCAGATGCACGAGAAAGTGAGAAGTATTGTACTACTGTACCACACGCAACTGAACCTACTGCAAATTCTTCATATACGAACAGGTGTTAATTACTAAATAGCTGTACGGGGTCTGTGTTTACAGATACAGAGTTGCATTTATACATGTATATACAGCTATCCATATGTACTATGAATATATACCTAAGAAAAGATTTAGAAAATGAGATACACTGGGAGCAGAAGGAAAGAAATCTACCCTTTTGATTCCGTTTGCTTTAATTAGTAAAACAATCAGTAAAAAGATACTAAATCTTAATAGGCATAATTCAGTCACGGCAGTCATTTCTCATAACCCTCATAACTTGAAGATCCTGGGGCTTTTGCTTCTTTGGGGGGTTTTCGTTTTGTTTTAGTAGAGTTCTGGAAGGGCTTCCACAATGTTTCAGAAACATTTCACATTCAGCACTGGCAGTTATGACATGACATTTCCTATCCTGACAACATAAATTTTGGCTTTATCATTTTCAAGTGGTCCCAAGGGTCCTACAAAACTGACATGTTCAGAACCCTAATGAAAGCTAGACTTTGTACCTGATCTAAATAGCCACAAGTAAGGATTACATCCTTTAGTACAACCTTATCAGCCACGCATACGTTCAAGCCCCTGGGGGAAACTTTTGCCATAACATGAACCTAAAAGACATAAACGATCAAGTTTCAGAAATAAGGTAAAAGGAGGAAAGTCTGTGCGCAGTAGCTGTGAATGATTCCCTGCTGTATATAACCTGAGACACCAGTGCAGAGTCTGGAGCCCATCAGAAATACCAGAACATGAGACTCTTCTCTGTTCAGACCTTAATAAGCAAATGAATGAAATAGGATTTCATGCTCCTCAATAATTTCAGTCAAATGATCAGAGTATTCAGTTTTCTCCAGTTTGTCTTCTATATCCCATGCTGTTTGCTTTAGAGTGAATGAAATACAAACACAGAACAAAAAAGAATGAAGTAACAATGCAAATGAGGATAGCGTACAGACAAAGGAGCAAGGCAAAAATCAAATTAAAAATATGAAACAATAGCTTTTTTGGGAAAAGACGCCTTCGGAGAACATTCTTGGAGAACAGAATTAAAGTATAATTTAGGTTCTCTCAACCTTTCAGTTACAATGTGGAGTGTTAAGAAAAGAATTTAAAAGAATTTTAATTATGTCCACCACATCTTATTATGTGCTGATCTAGGCTGTATTTTATAACATTTTTGATATTTTACAGTATTTATCCCACTATTTACATTGTGATTCATCAAACGTGAAATTATTTTTCAGATTATTAAACTAATTTACTTAAAAGCTGTGTAGAGGTTCTAACTCATGAATTCTTAACTGCATTTAAAGAAAGAAACAATAGCTTTTTTGGGAAAAGACGCCTTCGGAGAACATTCTTGGAGAACAGAATTAAAGTATAATTTAGGTTCTCTCAACCTTTCAGTTACAATGTGGAGTGTTAAGAAAAGAATTTAAAAGAATTTTAATTATGTCCACCACATCTTATTATGTGCTGATCTAGGCTGTATTTTATAACATTTTTGATATTTTACAGTATTTATCCCACTATTTACATTGTGATTCATCAAACGTGAAATTATTTTTCAGATTATTAAACTAATTTACTTAAAAGCTGTGTAGAGGTTCTAACTCATGAATTCTTAACTGCATTTAAAGAAAAGTTAAAGACACAACTAAGATGTATCATCTAGATTACATCAGCATCTAACATATAACATGTAATTTCTAAACCTAAATAGAGGTGATTATTAGCACAAAATATAAACATAGATGTGATATAAAGAAGCAGATGAGACAACAACAACAAAGTTTAGAACTGCAGAAGAGTTTCCAGTAGCACAGAGCGATTTGAAATTTGGTCACATGCTGCCTCCCCTTATTTGTTTATTTTGGGTTTGAACTAAACACATTATTTTCACTTCCATCTGTCACAAAGCAATCCTTGTCCCAGTTTTTGTCTGTATCATTCTCAGTTTTCGACACAGCATTAGCATTTCTGCCTCCACTAAGAAGTAGTGGTCTCTTACAAACCCAGTATTTCAAGCAGTGACTTTGAAGATGACAAACCCGGCGGGAGTTTGGTGCGGTACCCTTCACATCCCCATTACAATAAATGTCCAGGAGCATTTTAGAGGAGGAAAACCTTAGCGTACGCACGGTTATAACTTGGCCTTTTTGCAAGGACAGGGATGAAGAAAACATGGCAACTGACATCACTGGGGAAGGGAATAAGGGCAAGAAACAAAGGGTTCTGAGTCCAAGGAACAAAAATACCCCATGGGGGTACTTGTAGGGGTACATCTTATACTTCGTAAGTATAAAAAGTATATACTACTAAGTATATATATATTCTAAGTACATACTAACTTACAAGTTAGTCAGAACGTAAAACATTCCTGAAAAAACCTGAACTCCAAGTGAAGCGGGGAAAGCATAATTTGAATAAGAGATTTATGTGCATTTATTTTATTCGAATTATAAAATGAAATCCTGAATTCTTGCTAGATCGATTTAAGTATTGTCATGGAATTCTGTAGATCCAGAAGAATTTCTATATATAGTTTAGATACATTCATCAACTTCATTGTTAAATCTGGCAACATTTGTTAAGTGACAAAACTGTCTTAAACTTCATTTAATAAAGTAAGAAGAACCAATCCTGTCATTACTCAACGTATTTCTCTTACAAAACTTCTTTAAGTAGCATAATCAAACTCACAGAGATGCTGGTATTTCAGAAAGCAGGATTTTTTTTATATTTCCATAATTAGAAATTTGATTTCACATTATCTCAGTTTTCAGGAATTTGCTCTATCTTTGTTTTATGGAAAAAACTATGCTGAATTCCTTATGTAATAAAACCTGTGGAGTCAATAGGTTCTTAAAATTCTTTGAACTTAAGGAGTTTAACTCTTTCTGTAGTATTCGACCAGCAAACTTTGTATTTTTGAGATCAATCCTCGACCGTTCTCATTATCTGGACTGGAATACATGATTTTCCTTAAGTCCTACAGCTGAGGCTCAAAATTCCTACAGGATGTTATTTCATTGTAAAACCAAGATAATTTCTTTGAAATCATGATAGGCATTAAAAAGCAACTTTACAAGGAGTTCCACATTCCAAGCTTCTACACTGTAGACTGAACATTGATGATGTGAGGGGTTTTTTTCCCCGCTGAAAGACACACGACCTCAAGCCAGATGAATCTCAAACTAAGATTGAGATGAGCCAATGTGGCATGTGTGTTTTCACTCAACTTCAAAAATGTGGCTGTCCAGCAGGAACTGTAAAATCAAGAGACAACTCTCCAGTAGATGAATTAGGTTTATGCTTCATAGGATGTCCAGAGGGATTACAATTTCAAAACAGCAGAAAGCTTAGCAGAAAAAAACTCTGACCGCAGTACAAACGGCAAGTTGCTGATTCTGATCGCAGTCGATGAGTGAAGACAAGTACATGATCACAGTCAAAGTGCTCCAGTCACAGCGCTTCCCGCAATCCCAAGCAAAACATAGCGCTGACATGAGTTAGACATGGGAATCTGTGTTCTGGAATCCAAATGCTCTGTTTTACATGGGAGTAAGATAAACTGCATTCTCTCACTTGCAGAAGCTGGGCAGGCAACACCGCAAGATGTTAAACAACAACCACGACATGAAAATGCCACGACATTCTGTGCCCACTTCTGCATCAAGACTTTACTACGCTATTTGTGATTAGTGGAGTTTTTTTCTTGAAGAGCTTCTGATGACTTTGCAGAACCCATACTAGCACCTCTACCCCACAATCTGTCTCGTTACCTCACCCTCAGCTACAGCCACGTCTGTTGTACTGCAGCATTGGCAGCAAACACTTGAGAGGGTATGGGGCAGGGGGAAGAATTTGAAACGGTAAGGTGACCTAAAAGAAAAGCTGGTTATGGTCTTTATATAAGGAGTGAATCAATCTTTGGTGTAAACTGTAGGTGTGAAGCAAAGAATTCTGCTCAGTAGGGAATCAGGTGAGGCAAACAGCAACACAAGCAGCAGTAACGTGTTACTTCCCAGTCATTCCCTCCCTACGTGAAACATCAGGAGTCACAAATTTAATCCTTCTCCTTTTTCTCTGTTCTACAGAAACACAGTTTCCATGTTTCAGTAAGATCTTGATGTTGCGGCCTTTATCACAGTAACCAAGATCTAATACTGAGCTTTGTAAACTGAAATTTTGCTTAGAGAAATCTGAAAATCTGCAACAGCAAGATAGACCCACACTGTTGCATTGAACAGTCAGGCTCCGGTTGTCCATAAAGGACAACTGCACAGTTTAGACAGCACATTAGTTGTACTTACTTAAATGTTTCTACTTATGGTCTAACTTTCTCAACAGAAAGAAGATTACATGTAAATTCTAATTCATCTTACTCTTAAAAATAATGCGCCTTCCTTTGACTAAGACATTTTCAGAGGTGGTACTGCTGATTATTCCAATTTTTAAACCTTCCCTACATTCATGTTTTACCCAAAATTCTGTCTAATCATTAATAACATCACTTGTAGGGCAAGACTCTTTCCACTTGCTGAGAAACAACCTGCAGCACCGAGCAGTAAGCAGAGCTGATGGAACGAGCATGACAGTGAGATTCCACAACACAAGCAAGTTCGGATTCCACTAATTCCTTCTCTGCCCTGGGTTATAACCTATGATTCTTGTAGCCAATGCAAACCAGACATTTATAAATGACAAACAAAAAGGCCAAACCATTTATTACAACTTGATTTACAGTTTCCCATTATTTTGCATATGCAATTTCAGCATAATTGGGAAACTTTCAGGAAACACCACGAATCACTCAAGTTCTGTGTAGTGAAACAGTCATATGAAGCAACCTCACAATTCAGATTCAATACTTTTCAGATAGCCAGTTTATCGTATTTATTTATTCTTTTCTAAGAGCCTGGTTCCCTCTTCCAATGCCTTTATGAGGAGCTTTAAGAGTGTGGTAGTTTCCTGAAGCTCAACAGAATTACTCAAATGCTTAATGTTAAGTACATGCATGTTGCAAGATCAGTGTTTTAGCCTTGTCTTTTCACACACCGTGTAATGCACAGCAAATGATGAAACATTTTAATAACGACAAAGCCCCGGAGCAGTGGCTCTTTGTATCTCGAGCCTTCATGCTGCGAATTGCTCATCAGGCCATGCATTTTATCTGTACAGAAATGCTGCTTCTGTGGGAACAGATGCCTTCAATGGCTAAACCCGTTATTTGGGATCTCAGACACCCGTAACAGTGTACACACGCTAAGATTCCAGTAACACAAGAGGAAGACATTTAAATTACATACTTCAAGAGGTACAAACACAGTTAAAAATGCTTAGGCATCTAAATCGATCATAATAAACAAAGCTAGCAGATAGTGCTCGCTTTGTTCACAGTGCTGGCTTATTTCTTTCTCAGCCTATTCAGTCTGCATGGTTGTAAAACAATCAGACTTGCATTATACTTGTATTTCCTGCACTACTCTAATTTGATTTTTCCAGTGTTGGATTCTTAAAAGCTTATTTTTAAGGCTTAAAGATGATAAGCGACTCAGCTAACAGGGGAAAAAGAAAATCCAAGTTGCTCCTCTCCTCTGCTAAAACATTTTGGAGCAAAAAGGAAAAAATATCTGTTGATTATTCTGTATATTTATTTTTGCCCAGCTTACTGTATTAACCATTCGCAGGTATCAACCAAGAGGCAACCAAGAGGCTGAGTGTTTTATCTGATAGCTCAGGACATGAAGGAAATAACAAATGCAGTAGATAATGGACAATGAGAGATTAGGAAAGTTTAGCAAATTGTTCAACACCTAGATTCCTGTTGTTTAAAGTCAACAACTGTGACTCTCAAACCGATCCCAATTACACTTTGGTCAACACTGGGTAGCTCATTTCCCTGGCACGTTATCATTTTGACTTGCGCAGCAGTAGCTAGTTCCCCATTTTCACGACTGAAGCCTTCTTCCTTTTGTGAAATTAGAATTGCCTCTTTTTTTTTCTTCCCTTCCCCCCAGAATGAAACTGCATAGAACTCAAATCTTGCCCATCTAGAGCTGAGGATACAAAAAGCAGGAAT
>NW_010389744.1:38904-52884 GCF_000710305.1 Buceros rhinoceros silvestris | reverse complement strand
ATGTCTCTTCTGGAGTGTCTCTGCTCACATCCATGCATCAGTTTTGTGCTTGGTTTGTGTGGACAAAACAGATTTTCCACTGGGAACAGATTTGTGTGGAACAGATTTTCCACTGTAGCGTCATTACAGAGAGGAAGAAAACGAGAAATACAACATTCAAGGTGTTTATTGCAGTTTTATCTGTTTTTATAATTTACTTGTTTAACTTAAAGACTAGGTTATTTCTTTCTCTGAAGTCCAGTATATTTGGTTATGATTTTTTAGTATCAGCCAGGCCCCATAAATAGATGTAAGTACTTTAGCTGTGTATAACTTAGTTTCAATTTAGAGAGAGTAACTATACTGTGTAGAGCTCAACATGCAAATTTCCTGTCCTTAAACTGCCATTGTTTTTCAATTTTTTTTCAAGATACCATTTTTAATGGCGTTAAAAGAAGGTCACAGAAGTGAGAAATCTAACACAGCTCATGGATGGTTTCCAAACATTTCACTACAAAAAAATTCTGCTAGTAATTTGTTACAAAAGATTTTTCTCCTTCACTTAGGCACTGAGGAATAAAGCCGAATTCTTAAATGATTAACTTACTCCCCTTCACAAGAAATCATTAATTCGCTAAGTAACTTTAATTAATGTTCAGAGCTTACATTCAATCCAATTTAGCATAAACAAATATTTAACATTTTTCCTTCAATAAGTATTCACTCAGTTCAACACATTCTTTATTTTAACCATTTCTGTCTCTATACTTAACCAGTTAATTTGTGATGAACACAGATTATTGAATCAGGCTTTCTAGGGAAAAAAATAAAAACAGAAACATAAACAAAAAAATTCCTTTCTAATTATTTATTAAATGAGTTTGATCAGTGATATCAGATTAATCTTCAATTATGTTGCAAGACTAAAAATGTATTAAGCAAAATTAATTTTGGAGGACATGAGCTTTCTGTCTGTCTCACTGGTTGGTGTGACTGGGATAACTATTTGCTAGGACCACTGGATGTGGAGTGCGAGTTGAACATCTGCAAACCTACTCACACGTTGACAGACGAGACCCTGCAAAAATATAAACAAGAGCTGGGGGTCCCCTTCAACCAGCTCTCGTGCTCAGTGTAAATAAATCTCTCCCAGTAAAGGCTAAGGTGTGAACAATAGGAAGGAAGGGAAATCTCATGATGTTCTTGAGAGTAGCTCATGTCTCAGCTGACAACATTAGCTATCATACACGGTAAAGTCAACGGCAACTTTGTCACTTGTTTAAATCCTAACTCCGCTGAATCCTGCTCTGCAAATTGAGAAAGGGTTTTAACTCTGCAATCCTGCCAAGGAACAGCATTTGAACGTTAGTTTATCCCAGAAGAATTAACGGAATTATGAAATAGTATCATCAGTCACCAACTCTTCCTTCTAGGAAGACATTGTTGGAAAAACTACTGAAGTTTCAGCTCTTAGGTCATATTCCTTTATTTAAACAATCTGTGGTGACCTACAAAAAATTCAGTCAGTCAAATAAAAACTTCAGGTTATAAGGGAAACAAAGCTAACCAATAGTCCAAATTCAGAGCAGGCAGGAAAAAAGGCAACTCAGCTAAGACATGTCAAATGCTAGCGAGGCTTCTGTTTTCTTACCTTTCCAGAGCTTCAGCTCAACTAGCGCTTTTTTCTCCAGAAATAAGGACAAAAAAAACAATACTTAATTTATCATGATTAAAAATCTTCTAGACAGAGAAAAAGAAAAGTAACAAAGCAATGTCCTCCAGCAATCCTGTTTCATTTAATCTTTTTTCTTTTCCCTTCCAGAGCTTTATTCTTTATTATTCTTTCTTCCTACCAACTTCCATACTCATTTGAACTGGAATATACTGCTGTGTATGGAAAGGCATGTGAGCAATCTTCAGAGTGTTCAGTCTTACTAGAACAATGAAGATACTTAAAAATAAAAAATAAACTCCCCTAATGGCTCATCTGCTGCAGACTTCCACCAATTACACTGCTTAGGTTTTTGAAACCAAGTGTAGTTACTTCTTTGAAATTCTCTGTTTTATGATTATGACTGGAAAAAAAAACACTGCAAGTAATCGTATTTTTAATTTTTTTACATCAACATTTTTCTTTCACAAAGTATTCACTTTGTGGCTCATTACAATTTAGCAGTTAAATCTGGAGAAGGAGTAGTTGGTTCAATTCTATATTCATTGTATTTTCAACCTCTTCTAAGAGCACACAAGTAATTCTGGAGGCATTTCAGTTTAGGACTCTGTGGTGACATGAATTCTAGTAAATTAGATGTTCTGTGGCACTGACAGCAAGTGGCGTGGCTTGCATGAAAAATGGTAAAATCTCTTCTGCTTCAGCACAGAGGGGCCTTATCTACACAAGTTATCAGGAACTGTCACTGGCCTGTGCTAGTCCCTAAACTGTCCCTAAATACTGTTGGAGAAAGCGTTAATTGCATAAGCCAAAGCGTTTTAGGAAACATGCCAACAACTGAACAGCTCTAGCCCTGTTTGCTACTGTGCAGAGCCAGCAAATTCAGCATCTTCCCAAGTACAGAGCAACAGCCCCTTAAACACCTCGGGATGTAATACTCTCATTATAAAAATCACTAGTCATAAAATCTAAAATACAGCCCAGAATTTTAACAGCCTCTTCTCTACTTGGGAACTCTGCAAGTTCTGCTGTGACCTTTCAAAAAAGATATCTTTGCATTTAAAGGTTTTATAATTATTATATTTTAGAGGAATTACTATAGAGCAATATATAACAATTAATATAGCTACTTGTATTAAAATAATTAAGCCAACACAAAACATATAAAAACCTGAAACTTGCATTTTATACCAGTATTTCTGTGAACTTAATTTCAACATTGATTATTTTATCCCTTTTGCTGTTTACAACTTATCACCTGTTTTACACTAAATAAAGCTTATTGAAATCAAAGGAACAAAATAATTTTAAACATGCTATTAATAAATCAAAAGGCATCTTTGGAAAAAAAAAGAAAAAAGAAAAAAGGTAGCCTAGTGAAAATAATGACATCCTGAAGGCATATGTTGCTGGATTACTATTGTAGTAACACAGAGGAACATAGTAGCAGTTGCCTAATGATCTTTATATCTTTTTAACCACAGACATAGGAGCACAGTAATTCTGGCACTATAAAGTCACATGTAATAGATGATCAAATTATTTTTAGCTGCTCTTCTGTAAGAATACTGTGAAATTGGATTGTTCTCTCTAGATACATTAATACGCATTTCAGGTACCATCTATTCCAGAAGTATATGCATGTGATATAGTACCAAGAAGAGGGAACGGAGACATGGAAGGATTCTGCATCCTTATTCAGCGCAGTACATCCCCAGTCGGTTCAGCGGTCCGAATTAATCTACAGTAGTCTCTTGAACTTTGATACAGTTCAGTTTGCTACAGCCGCTAAATAAAAGAACTTTTAAATGTAATTCATGACTAGTAAGTCCCCTTTTGTGAAGAAGAGCATTGAACACTCTACATTTGTATGGAAAATACTAAGTGGAACCAGGAAATTTTAGTTGAAGGTGTCCTTATCTTTTCTATAAACTGTCATGTACCTGGATTTCAGCAGAGGTTGGAAGGCTATGGTGGCCTTGTTTTGGTCTCTGTAGGAGAGGACCGTAGGATGTTATTTTTGCTATTGACAAAAGTTTTGACATTGACTCTACAGGAAAATGGATTTTTCATGTCTTACATCCCTGCTGATCCTACTGAGTACTATTTCTATTTCTGCCCCAGGGAATCAAAGGCACAGGTACCTCCATCTCCAGCTAACACTTCTCTAGATCATAAACACTACTTCCTCTAAATTATCCAACTCCTAACACAGTTAGAATAAAGTAACAACCATTGTCTTTAACATGTATTTGCTAGAAATTTACTGCATCTTTCTTGGAAAGAAAGACCATGCACCCCTAGGCTGTTTATTCCAACAGTACTTACTGCTCTAATACAAATAATCATTTATGTTAATATATGAAGTAAACTGAATTTTTGGGGCTGTTTATATGTGAAATACATAATATTTCTCAGAACATTTACCTCACAAATTTCCCTCTGTCATTATCAGCTCTGTCAAGCTATATTTTCTTCCCCATTTCTGTATGCTATACTCAGCAGACGTAGTATCTACACTATGAAAACCAATGCTTTGTTTCAGCTTCCAGCTTTGTAAAAGACACACTGACCCTAACTCCTGGCACATAAGACCATTACAAACTGAATGTACATGTGTCAAATCTCACAGATTGTTTTCTGCCAAATAAAGACCGAAGGTCATAAACTCTTCCTTCACCCGCTCACTTAGAGAACTAAGCCTTTTTACCCTGCCTTTATATGACTGCTGCAGTCCAAGTGACAGTGTCACAACGTTTCCAGCCCTAAGCAAACATACGATGACTGGAAAATCTGGAAAAGGAGATTTTGCCTGTGGTGACACAAAATACGAGGCAAATCAGGACAGCTAAGACATAATCTTTGAAAAACCGGTAAGAACAGTTCAGTAGAAACTTTCCAGGAGATTGCACCCACCTCGCTTTCTATGGTCCACTCCTGAAATATAGGTTTAATTTGACCTTTTTGTTTAGCTATCTGAAGCAGAATTCCAGCAACAGTCTAACCTGCAGCAGGTATGTGATTATAAAAGTAATGTTACATAAAGAACTGAAAAGACTGTCGCTTTATGGTACCCCCTTTTCCTAAATCAGTTCACATTTTAATGTGAGAAAATTCTAGATTATGGCTTATCACAGATTCACCTCTGGATTGTCCATCCTCCTACCACAATAAAATGCTTTTAAAATGTGGTCCAGCTGGATTCTGCAGCACAAGTCATGTTAAAATACATGATAATGAAAAGGAAAATCTGCCCTGAAGCCTATGTGAGGAGGAGGAAGACTGATCAGGTTAGAAGATACAATGGAGGAATATAGGACAGAAAAGACCACATGCATCAGTGAGGTCAGACCTTGACAACAGGACAACAGCTGATGGATCCAGAAGAGTCCTCCGATCAGCTATTCTGCACACCTCTGTGGACAATGGCATTGCCAACCCTGCAGCAAGGACCTTCTTGGTCCTTTGGGTGGGAGACCAAAATACACAGTCCAGCCTATTACTGGAAGAGGACGCACGAGACCGAAGACAGGATGGGAAATGTAACTGGACTTCACAACCTAAAGAAGGGCAGTGAAGAAAGCAAGCTCTTATTTTAATCTCTCACTTGTTGCTACATTGCCTCTTAAAAAGAGGAAAATACGCTTGCATTTTACATATAATAGATGTTAATGTACAACCAAAAAATGCTTTAAGTACTTACATTTCTTTGGTTAGCATTATATCTAAGATTTCTTTATGCAGGATTGTTGTATTTGGATCTAAATATGCACATCGTAGCTGCTCTTGGTTTTTTGTTTGTTTGGTTGGTTGGTTTTTAACTGAAAATCAAGTTCAAGCTTTCACTTAACCTTTTCATGGTGGAGGACACCAAAGTACAAGAAATAAAAAGAGTTCCCTTTTCCCATCAGCTTCCAGGGTCAACCTCTACAGACGTATGCCAGAAAGACGGCAAACCTTGACAAAACATTTCTGGCACACAGAGAAGCAACGAATGTACTGAAACGGGGTTTGTCATCTTTTCCTCTCATGTTAAAAAAACCCCTTCTCCTTTGATTGAAACAACAAGTGAAATGTAGCACTTGGAGATACTTGAATTCAAGATCACCCAGGTCCCACCTCTAGGTCCCTGAAAGCAAGGCAAACTGCAATTGCACATGAGTGTTGAAACTACAACAACTATAAATCTATCAACCATCAAAGTCCTGAGAATTAGCTGGATTTTTTTTCCTTAGTTCTCTTACAGAATTCATGCATTTTAATAAGCCTAATAATTTGTACATATTGTGAACTATAATTATTTTGCTTTCAGGTTGATTTACTATTGTTGATGGGAAAGGAGTGTGAAAGCAACACCTTTTAACGTTTTCAGATACTTGATACAGTGATGGAGTGATTAGAAGGATTATAAATAATGAAATATTATACACTTGCAGGAATGTTCAGAAATTTTGAATTAAAACCACTCTTGCAAAAATGTCACGAAGGCTTTGTTCAGCTTAATTCATGCTTTAATCCTCTAAGTGTGTAATGAAGTCTAATGGAGGGTGTTTTCTCCATCCTTCCAAAAACAATAGTTTCAAGCAGCACTAGTTCTTTTATAAAACACAGTATCTACCTTGTAATACAGTGACAAACTTAAATTAAGCTCTTCTTTAGGTTTCCATGGGTAGGAATAGGATGTATCCAAGATCACTTGCACCCGGTACCCATAAATCTAAGGAACTTTTTGATCCACATTCCCAATTTCTTATCTAAGTGACAACACTGCAAGATGTAGGCTGGTATAAAGGCTTTCTGAGGGCGAGCTATTGAAAATAACATCCTGTTCCATATGGACACTAGACATTACACCAAAGCTGCAGCATTTCAAATCCTAAATTTAGGAACAGAGGATTGATATTGGCAGTCTTGACTATCTAACTCAAGCCTCCCACAATTTCAATTCTGCAAAAGCTGTTTAGTCCCAAAGGGTCACGTGAACATATATGTTATGTATCCTCACACAACACGACACAAAATAGTTTTCTAAACTCAACAGCCAACTAGGACCCAAGGTCCCCCGTTACAGCTATTTCCCTTCAGTATCAATATACACCACAGGGATTTTGTTTGTTTAAAAAAAAAAACAAAAACAAAACACACAATTCCTGACAGCAGACTATGGCCCAAACACTAAAGGAATTAAAGGGAAAAGAACAGCAATGGCTAACAATGTAAGTTTAGGGAGGAACCCTTATGGATCATAGAATGGTACTTAGCAATGCGCAAGGCACAGAAGCCAGGAGCCTGACCGAGTTGATCAGCGATAAAATTTTTCTGTAGCCTACCACACATCTCTGAGGCCTCTGCAGCTAAAATTTTAGGGTAGGATAAAAAAAAAGAAGCTCTCCCAAAACCAATGTTAAGATTTATCATATAACCAAGCAGTCTGTCTTTCGAGCAGTGTGGAATCCGGAACTGCGTACTGGCTTCACTAGACTATAGGATGTAAGGCTGAAAGAGCTCTCCTCAGCTCCTGAGTACACATACCAGCAACTGCAAGTAGCCTCAGCGCGTAATCTTGTCTGTAAATCTATCAAGCTTCACTGTATGCGTAATCAAACTCCTTGTCTTCATTGCTCCTATTGCCACAACTTTTTTTAAAAGTTACAATTTGCAATTTGCAAAAACAATGAGAAAAACAGTGACAATGGCAAAAATAAATTCATATAACGAATTTCTCTAATATTAAAATGCAGGGCAAAAAAGCTGTGAAACAAATAACTGAATCGTGACTACTCACAGTTTGGAATGGGTAACAATACTTTTGGAAGAAGTGAATACAGTTAATAACCTCCAAATGGTTTTTAATAGAATGCTTCTGATAGATTATTTATTACTCTTACATCATAACAATTTTTTATCTTCACAGGTGATACCGTGAGGATACCTGCAAAAACATCATTGTATTTTAAGGTGTTTTGCTCTAACAAACAATGATTGGAGAAACAATATAAGTTAGCCAGCATCAGTTGATGAGATGGTCTGAGAAAGGTTCATGTGAACTCATGAACAGTAAATCCATACGTTAGGACAAACACCAGGCAAAACCAAACCATACAAGACCCTGCTCTAAATTAATTACCTCAAAGTTAAAGGTGAAGCTTTAAATGTTCCTTGACTCCAATGCCAGTCTCAGTTCCCCCTTTCTGTAGCCCTCCTCAATCAGAGCAGTTCAGTGTTTGATGGACTTTTCCCCTTTCTCCTCAGACACGGGGAGCTCCCTAAGGAAGGGCAGAGCCGCAGACGGCACCAGCCGTGCCTCCTGCACACCTTTGCTATTCTACACCTGGGAAGACAGCCTGGGAGAAGACAATTTAAAACAGATAATAAGAACAGCTGCCTGCTTTAAGTTACTAAAAGCTTGTTTTCAATTTAGTAAATAAAACTGTTCAAATAAAACTATGAGAATGGCACAAATTCGCAAGATTTCAGTACATATGCACAGAGGTCCTAACTGCATTAGTCCATCTTCACAGGCACAACGCAGGCCACAAAACATCTCCCAAAACCCTCTAGTCCACTAAAACCTAAAATAAAGGTCCTGGCAGCAAATATTAAGGTAATCTTCAATATTAAGGTAATCTTAAAAAAGTTAGGATGAACCCTGAAAGCAGACTATGACAGGTCTACTCAGGCAGCACAGGGCCATTGGGTGTGGGATCACTAGCTACTCTCCAAGGGCGTTGAGCAAGCTATTTATCCTTCTTGACAAAATGCTTTACTCTGTACTGACTCATAAGACCCTAAAGAATCGTAGGTATTTCTTGAATTTTATGGTCACTAATGTGCTATACTCATGAAAGCCAAAATATAAAATTTTAACCAGGAAAATGTTTTTCTTACTTCAAATTTTTGCCTTTCAAGCTGTAATTCTTGACTGTTTCAGAAATAATTCCTTTTATATAACAGCAAACAAAGAGCCAACAAACGGAAGAGCAAAGTGAGGATGCAGTCAACAAAATGGGAGATGGAAGTGAGAGTAAAACTTGATTCATTGTGTGGATTCGCCCGATCATACTGACATCATCAATTTCTGATTCATACCACCCTGCAGGTAAAATGAGGACAATATTTTGGTTTTGCAGTAAAAGAAATCTTTTCAGATAAAGCAAACACGACAGAGATGTTCCAAGTATGAGAGGGCTTGAGAGCAAGAGAATGAGAGTTGTGCTCTTTCTCCCATATGCACCCAATGCCATATCTCAGAACCGCAGATCAAACGTATATTAGAAGAAAAAAAGTAATAAGAAACCGAACTTTATAAAGCTGTGATGCCATTGTGATATTCTACCTAAGAAACAACTTCAATCTCTTAGGGACCCCCTTTGCCCACCCCACCTCACCCCTAATTCATACGTTTCATTTACATTCTTAACTTTGCGAGACCGGTGTTGTAATTTTTTAAGTTGTAAAACATACAGTCTCACTACAAAAAAAAAATCTAATTAGCTTATGCGAGGCTTAATTCGGACAACATTTTACTTACAAATCTATGATGCATCCGACTGGTTCATATTTCAAACACATTTTAGCAAGCTGAGCTGTATTACATAAATGATCTTTAAAGACAACCACTTTTTAGAAGTGTCTATCTTCAGGAGCGATGCAAGGGAAGACATGTCTAAGCTCTCTTCCAACACATTTCACAGATGGCTCACAAGGCTGTCATAAGGCACAGGAGAAAGACAGTTGCTTATTTCTTTATAGCGATGCAAGTGCTAAGCACAATCTGGACTTAAGGCTAGAAGTTGTTTGTTTATCAATAACTCTTTGAAACCTTACTCCTGCTAACTAATATTTCTTACACCAAAGTGAATTACTAAAACTTAAAATCAAAAGGTTTCAAGGAAATAAGTGTATTTCACGTCAATGGGATGTCAAGTATTGCCTTACGAAAACATGTGATAAGTGATTTTCACGTACAACTTTTCATGCACTCTTCCACACAGTCTATAGCCGAGCCTGTTGGTACAAGTGAACACATGAAGCACCACTGAATAGTCATGGGATACACTGGATAGACCATTTCGGGAAAAAAAGCTGGGTTTTTCAAAAGTTAATTAGAGGTGGGTGTCGTAGATCAAATTCTCACAGCAACCATCATCAGTTGTGCCCTATCACTAGGCTGTGAAGAGAATTACAACACACTAGAGATGCATATGTTTATTTTTGAAGCCTACCACACTCATCATAATGGGTGTTTTACCCAATTTTTAAGGCAGAGAATGACTTTTGTTAGAATTTACATCTTCATTACGGAAAATGGCAAAAAGAAACAAGGTCTGCAAGTTCATGCTGGTGTTCTTGTATAATCTCCACACAGACCAATCCTTTTTACAGCCTTTCAACAGTATTGTGAAGAATAACAACCCACACACACAAAAAAAGACATTAAAAGAAAAAAAATCAGGATGCATTTTCTTCCCTGGAGCTTCTGAAGATTCAAGTAACCTGGCTGCAAGCATCTGGCACCAAGCAAGTGGCATATGTAAGTTGTTTACAGACCTGGTATATCTCCGAAATAGAAAGCCTAAGGCTCTTGTCAAGAAGCTTCAGTTTGCTCTAAAACACTGTTCTTCTAAGACATCCATTCCTGAGACCTCGCTTCTTTTTGGTCAGCAGTGTTCTCTGAACAAATTACAGCACCTCTGGTGGGGCTTGCAGAGGGAAATCACACTGTATGGGCCACACGGAAATCCAGGGACAGTATTCAGGAGACATTTGAAAGTTTTAACCTACAATCTTGTCTTGATTCACTGTGTTATCTTCTTTTTTCTAAGCTCAGCTCCGTCTTATCTGTATTAGTATAAGATACACAGATATCCAGATATCTGTGTATCTTATACTAAGGGTGAATATTGTATTATAGAAGCTCCATTACAAAAAGCCTACACACAAAAAAACCCCAAACCATACCTTGTAATTTTTCAGTCTCCTAGGCAGTTGCTTAATTATACATTCCACTCTCATAACCTACGGATGCATCAAGAAATCACTTGAAATTGTAATACCATGGAATTTAATGTAGCATAATGATTTAACTTCATGGTTCTACATAAGGCTGAATGTGGTATGGAAGCCATACACATCTGTATCTCTCCGAGATTCTGGTGATATATTAAACAAATAGAAATGAGGAAATACTACGTTTGTTACATAAAACAAGCTCTTCTACTGCACTTCACAGGAAATGCCAACATCCCACCGCTCTGTCTAGAGCTCTCGAACCAGAAATCGAGGGAATCCATCCTGCTCTTGTCCTAGATGGTTCTGTTCCACACACACCCATCTCCTTCCCTATAATATGTGATACAGCAATTTATTATTACTGCCTCTATGGCTGACATAATTATAGGTAAACATATTCAGTATGAAGCCTCTTCTTTCCTTCCCATCTTCTCTTCCCAGATCTTTCCTCCCACACTGTCTATGACAAGTCCTTTTTAATTTTTTTTTCATTCTGCTTCATCAATTGTACTTTTTTCATCAATCCAATACACATATTTGTGTGTGAAATATGTATTAATTTGACTCATTCAGGTAAGTTCAGGGAAGGACAACAATAAACTAACAGGATTTTAATGAAAAAATCCCACAAACCAAAGCTAATACTCTGAGTCTCTTATGATTCAACCATCACTAAAACCGGAGAGCCTGACATTTCTTTCATCTTTATTACACCTGGAGAAGTTATTTTTAGCTTTTGTGCACCGTAATCCACCTGCTGTTAGCTATGACAAGCATCACAAAATAATTAACTTATTTCCTCTAGCAGTGGCATCACTGGATAGGTGGTTTAGTTATTCCAGCGGTAACGTGAAGAAAATGTATTTTCTTTCCTTCATATATAAAAGGCAGTAGTCACAGAAGATGTCAGCTTCAATATGTACCGCAGTACTTTCTCTAATGACTCATGTCTTTCATGTATTTTCCAGTAGCTTGTTAATTTTTAAAAATTTATCTTTAAATAGGTATCTTGAGATTAATTTCAGGACATCTTTAAAATATCGTGCAGGACTTACTGCTAATTTGGGCAACAGACACTGATACTCTTTCATCAGCTTTCATCATCTTGATGTACATCAACACGGTACACACACGTCTATATATACATCCAGATGAATATGTAAAATGACATGAAATTATCTGTATAACCAGAAAACAGGGATTCTTCACATTCTTACATCAGTTTTGGAAGGTGCTAAAATCTCTCTAACATAAGCCTACATTATGTTGTTCTATTCAGCGTAAGACAAACGTCTTCAAAATATACGTTAGTTTAAAAGTGACAGAGATCACAAAGTTAACTCTGGTTTAATGTGCTGGGTACACAGGACAATAAAAACATTTCTATTTTTATCTAGCTTCCAGTTATGTATTTTCTCAAGTTTCAATTTTTCAGTGGAAAGTCAGTCTCCCTCTCCACCAATAAATAGTTACGATGGAAGCAAATACTGACGGGCAATACTTATCCATATCCATTTCGTGATATCTACGTATGAACACTTGAAAATCTAAACACTTCAGAAACAATGTTGAGATTTATTATTCTAATAATAGGCTTTGTCTCTTTTTCTCTTTGCTCCTCAGATCACTAGGAGAGATGCCTTGTACAAATATATGTTGTAGAAAGGTAAGACAGGTCCAGAATAAAAAATCTAGACTGAAATAGCCAAATAGTAGATCTATATTGAAATAATCTTGGAAAACTACAAGAAACCAAAATCAGAAGTACAAGGACCAACATAAGCCCTAACTGACTCTTAGCCTGGAGCCCATTCCCTTCATTAGAGCTTTTGAAAACTTTAAAAGACTTTGAGGTGACACAGAAAATGTAATAGTGTGACATAGCTGGATGGAGCAGAGTAATCTGCCTTGAAACAGTTTCTAATCCTTGCCTGGAAACATGGAATCTTCATCTCTTCATCTCAGGTTAAAGAGGAGGATTGAAAGAGCATTATCATTTTACCACCTTTGAAATGCAGGATCTGAAATGCATGACTCCTCCTATTATTGTGCAGGTTCCTCATCTTGTTAGCTTAACCTGTCTCCCTTCTCCCTCCCTCTGCCCTTTTCTCGTTGCAAGCAAATATGTATTTTACAGTAACATCAATAAAATGTAATGCGCAAGTGATGTATCTTTGGTTTGGGTTTTGGGTTTTTTTTTTTTTTTTTTTTTTAAAGACACAGTGCTTACTTGACGAAGAGCTCAGGACCACAGGTACCACTGAATAGAACTGAACATCCATGAAAGTCCACCAGGTGTCCAAGTAGCTGACAAAATGGTGTGCGACACCTGAACTTCCCCTAGAGTAAAGTTGTCAGTTAGGAGGAATATCAGAAACAGTGTCTTTCTTTGCTGTACTTCTCTCTTCCACTATTTTTGTCTTCCAGGTATGCAACCAGAAACAACAGGTGTACCATATCCCAAACAGCTTCTTCAAACATGTGCCTAACATCTTCAACGCCACTTGGAAGGTATGGAGTTTCCTTTATTAAACAGATTGCAGTCAGAGACAGGTAGGGGTTGTTTCTTTTTTTCTCAGTAAGAAGTAATATGTTGAAAAATGTATTTCTCAAGAGACTCTAAAAAACGGGAAGGAGTACGAGACGTGATGAAGAATGTAAACCACAATGAAACAGATAGGTGAGCTTTGATGAATTTGTCTCTTTTTTCTAATAAACTAATAAAAATCCCTCTCTCATAAATAAACATACAAGCATATTCCTAAAACTCCCATTTCTTGTACGCAGCCACTACAAGTAAAGGCAATTAAGCCCGACTGAGCATTCCAGATTCAAACTGACTGAACTGATTCTCATTCTTCTCTGTGTAATAAAAAACTCACAAGGATTTTGGATGGCAAGAAGGCGGACGTATCTGTAGGCTATCTCTATGTTGACAAGCTTTATTCTGTCTTTGCTTGGGGTCAAGGATGACAAATTTCCAGCCAGATAACACTTGTCACATCATAAGACCATCCAGACAGCAATCATGCCTTCCGCTTGCAGAAGCAACATCTGCCGCTGTGACAAACAAGAGCTCTTGATTCACACAACCTCTCGCTGAGCTCCTGCCTCATTAGGATCTCCTAACTGCTGCCTCTTACACATGAAAAACACACCTATCATTGAGCAAGCAAAGTGCCTTGCTCCTGCTGGATCCTTGAAAAGAACAGTTTCTGATGAGCCTGAGCTTGGCAAGAGCAAGAGCTCCCTTCACTCACAGAAGCAAGATCTTGTCAGAGTGTTTGTCAGCGTTACCTGATAAGTGAGACGCTCTT
>NW_010389744.1:37490-38839 GCF_000710305.1 Buceros rhinoceros silvestris | reverse complement strand
CGCTCTTCAGCTGGGAAGCCAAATCCAGGCGGCTTCACCAGCATCCTGCTAAAATCCTGAGTGTGGCGGCGGCTGCTTTAGCCACCAGCCTACAGCTCTCACCCGGGTGAGCTCGGAGCTCCCTCCGCAAAGCCCTCTGGCACCTCACAGCTCCCCCCGCCTTTGGACATCCTGCCTAGACAGACAGTTTGGAGCTACAGCATCAGCTTAACATTTACCATAAACTAATGTTTCCTCAAAGCCCCCAAATTTTCTAACTCATTTCGGTTACACACCCGGCAGAATCATATGAGCACATTTAACTCCCTGTTCCTACTCACTCGTTCAAATGTGTCTGTCCCTGCATTGCCTTCAGGTTAGAAATTTTTCTAGTATAGAAAAGGACCTAGACAAACCTGGCAGTTAGAAGGAAGAAAGAATTTGACATTTAGCCTACTTCATACGAAATTGCTGCTCTCTTAAAAGAAAAAGTGAGTTAGAGGTGAGATTTCACTTGGGGAAAACTTCAAAAGCAGCAGCTTTTATAGGATTAACATCTAAAAGACTGTAACAGTCTAATTTTCTTTTTAAACAATCCTATTCATACATCAGCTTGAAATTACAATATAAGAAAATGGTCTTTCTTTGAAGGAAAAATAATTAATGCCTTCCTACATTCTGAAAAAATTCTTTGAAAAAATACCTGTAGCAAAATATAGCAATTTTACATAGCTCAAAAAAAAATTATCAAGTCCAATATATTCAGAGATTTGAGTTGGTTAATCTTTAAAGCATGAGAAAACTACTACTGAGCTCTTGGGATAAAATCTTTAGTAGATAGTACTGAATGCCAGAGGATAAACAAGAGTCTAATAATGGGGGAAAATAGCCAAGATAACCTTTGCAGAGAAAAATACTGTGTCTTGTTTTCTGAAACCAGTGTTTTCTTTAACATGCCAATTACTCTGGTTTTTCTGTAGGCATCCGACCCCTTCTGCTATCCTTCATTCTCACCCAAAGAGAAAGGGCAACCCCATGGATCAAGGAGCTTCTTTCCACAGATCTGCTTATGTTTCTTACTGCACCACAAACTTCCAAATCCCTTTTTATCTCTCCCCAGTAACACAGCACCTGTGAACTGCACCTTAGGATAAGTCTACCAAAGGTAGGATTGCCAAAGTATCGTTAAGTGGACAGGAGAAAGAAATACATGTATTTCTTGGATAGTAGCAATCAAAATAGCTCTTTGCAGATTTATATACATTGTTAAACAAGCCCAGATCTCTGTACATTTGACATCCACTCAACAAATGGGAAGGACTTTATTTGTCCATTAACGGAGTAACAGCTGCAAGAACTTGAAGAAATTT
>NW_010389744.1:28052-37401 GCF_000710305.1 Buceros rhinoceros silvestris | reverse complement strand
ATGGACAAATCTAAGCAAGAAAAAAAAAATGAGAAGCCCATAATTTGAAATCTGAAACTGCATGAAACTGATGCTGTGACTTCAACTGTCAGACGTGTTTACATTTAACCTCCCAGTTTTGTTTTACTTTTTTTCAAAGCATTAAATATAGATGTTAAAAATATTTTTCTACAAATAACAACATCATAGCTCAAGGTACAGCCTTATTTTCATACCCTGCTTCTTTTACTATCCTGCTTCATTTTTTGTTTTTTAATATACGGAAGTTTGGCTTTTAAACAACAAAAAACATTACTACATAAAGCACTCCTCAACCACTAAGCTCAAGGAAGCGTGCAAGTATCAGAAATTAATGAGCACGGTGGACCACAATCCAAGCTCCCAGAGGCAAGATAAAACAACACCGTATTCAAGCGAGTTTCTTGGGGCATATCACAGAGTACTCAGTACGGATGTAAATGCAGAAATGTCACTTTTTTCAGGTACTTTCTACACTTTGTATAGATGCATGATGTTTACTTTGCAGGGTTTAATACATTTCATGAGCCTAGGGAGCTTGTTTTAATGGAAGCAAGATAATGTAATATACACACAAAAAAATGCACTCTGATGTGTTTGAAGATTACAGACCCTTGGTTGACATATAGCAACATTATATTAGTTTCACATTACAGACTCAGGAGAAACTGGTTGCTTCATAAAAAAAAAATTACCAACCTCCTTATTGTATTTTTATAATAGAAGAGAAAAATTAATTCCTTAAAAATCATGATAATAGAATATTTTAGAAATCACTAATTGTTGATAAGGATGAGAGTCACCAAATGTGGAAGTACAAAATACCTGATATACTTCACTAGGAAATACAGTATTATTATTTACAGCCACTCATTCTTCCCCACAAGGATTCAGAATTTTTGTTTTTATTCTCATCAACAAACAATAACAACATGCAGTTATGGGTAAGATTTTGCTTGATAAACCTAGAAATAAATATGTATTTTGAGAGTTCTCCATCTTTGTAAAACACTTGGCTTAAGTAATCAGAAAGGGGGCAGGAGCACCCACAGGAATGAGTTGTTATTAATAACAACGTCACATTATTCCTGACTTTAGAAGTTACATTCATGTAGCTGGATTTGATTATAAACTTCCCGCTGTTCAATACGGTTAGCAGAGAAAAGCAGCGGGAAGCCAGAAGCAGCGGCAGAGGCAGCAGTTGCCACGTGCTGTGAGGATGTGAAGCTTGCAAGGACCCTGGGGGTGCCTGAGGGGGCTTCTGGTCCCCAGCACCCTTGGGCTCTCTGTGTGGAGGGAGCAGCTGGCAGGTCTCACCAGAGGGGAGAGGAAGGGGAAGGAAAGCCTGCATTCAGCTGCAAGCTGACTGACACGAGAAACTCACATGATGAAGGGTTGGAACTGGACATAAGTGTGGATGAAGGGTGGTAGGTTTAGACTGGGCATAAGGAAGACATTCCTCGTGATGAAGGTAGTGAGACATTGGAGCTGTTCACCCAGAGAAGGTCTGGATGCCGCAGTATTAGAAGTGCTCAAGATCCAGCTGGAGGGGCTTGGAGCAACCTGATCTAGTAAAAGATGGCCCTGTCCATGGCAGGGGGATGATGGACTGGATGGTTTTAAAGGTCTTTCCCAACCTCAACCATTCTATGATTCCAAGACCAAAAAGAAAAAAAAAACCAAGATAAAAACATCGTTGTCGTTAATAATCCAGTCATCATCATCATCATGGCTTGGCTTCGCGGACAAAGGTTTGGGAAGGGCTAATCCAGTAACCTACTCTTAGAAGACCATCAGATATTCATTAAAAGCATAACACGAGCATTTGTTTAAAAAGTTACTTATCCAACTCTGCATTTTATTTTACAAAAGAAATTTGATACCCTAATTATAGGATCAATTAATACAGTCAGTATGTTGAAACTCTTATTTGGTATTTAGTTACTACCCTCTTGTAACTACTTAGTAGTAGCAGCAGGCGTTAAATGTCAGTGACATCGTAATTGGAAACGGCAGAACTACTCTGTTAGAATCAGGCTTAGATTTGAAAAGCTGCTATGGAATTCTGTACTATACTACTAAAACATGACAGTTCTTCACAGATAGCTATGGAGAGACTTGTGAAGACCGAGTCTTAGGAGACACATTTATGACAACACTAATTAATTTCTAATTGAATTTAATTAAGACAAACTATTTACATATTAGTTATTGAACAAAGAAAGCTTTTTTGAGAATTCTCAGCTCTTATTGTCCAACTTACTCCACCCAAAGCTCTCTCCACGTCTCTGGAATTTCCTATTATTCTAAAAGATTTCATAAAATCATAACAAAATAAGGGATGACTCCCTTCTTGCAAAACCCTCCAGTGAACTCATTAAGACACACCAAACTGAACACCCTGAGCTCCGTTTGGCTTAAGTTTACCTAGAGCAAGTCTGAAATCAAATGAACTCAGTTTGAATACTTCAGCTGTAGTCCCTTGGCAATTGGAAAACCAAGACTGTTCCCCTGTGGTTAGAGCAGCCAGTTAAAATGTATTATTGGTGCCACAGAGAGATCCACTCTCTATCTCTGGAGTTTATTACCTAACCTCATCAAAGAATTTCTAGAAAAAAGAGAATATTCTGCTAACCTTGAGCATCCGTGGCCTTACATAGATACGGAATGAGCACGATGGCTTTTTCTAATGTTATAGTGTGGGAGATCACCGTGCCTCAACGCTCTGAGGACACTGGAGATTAAAGTCAGAAATCACGCCTGGATGTAGTGTTAGCAACATCGATTAAATGATTTCCAGAATCCAAAACAGATTCCGAGAGAAAATTGCTTTGTGTGCTTGTTTTACAAATAGCCATATTACTGTCGTGTCCGTAAATCCTAATTAAGTATCTAATTAATTGTAATTAATTAATAAATTGTAATTACCTGTAATTGTAAAGCAACTCAATCCCCTGAAGTTACTCGCTCATTAGTTGCCACATAACATGGTTCTATAAGATTCTTTTCCCTTGGCAGCCTGATAATCAGATTATCATAACAGTATTACGGCAACATCTTGAGGAGACCTACCTACTTTCTGAATGAGGAACACCGTAACATCCTCAAAATTCATTTTTCTTCTCTTGAAAACTAGAAGAACGTGTAATATCTATTTATGGCTCTGTGTGTCTGAAAGTATAGTGGACCTGTAAGCAGAAAGTCCAAATGATAGTTTATAAAGTTACTGTACACGTCTTCCATCTGGAAAGGGGGAGGAAGAGAAAAAGAGAGAACTTAACTCCAACAGCAACTTATATTAAAATCCTGGAGAGCTAAGTGCACAAAACATTTCCTATCCACACTGAAAGAGAAAAGTTTATAAACAAAAAATGACTCATTGAATCTGCACTTTTTATATAAAATATATTCTCAAGATTTTCTTTCTTTTACACAAAACTGGCAGGAGTTTTGTTGCTCAGTAAAGTGAAAAATGGGTTTTGTTGTCCCGGACAATAGGCACAGCAAAATATGAGAAGCTAAAGCATGGCATTGTTAATAGAAAACAAACCAGGCATGCCCTGAAATCTTCTCTAAGGCAGAAAAATATCCCAGAAGAGGATCTTTACTTCACATCCACTCAGCTTTAGCACTGCTCCCACAAACTCTTCAGACGGCAGTTCCAAGGACTCCAACATCTACCTCCCCATCAACCAGCACTTCACCTCCTTTTGGAGAAGAAACCCACCCAGCAGCTTGCCTGGCGTTAGGTGCAAGAGACAGCAAACAGGTCAAATACTTAGCACTTAGGCAAAGCAAATATGATTGGTTTATCCAATCATAATCTACAGTTGCAATGAGAAGTTTTTTAAATACGGATGATTTCAAAAAGGCCTCACGCTGGGTCAGGGTTACATCTCCCGGCACAGAAGAATTCTCAAGTAAAAACTGCCCGTCCTTTCACAGGCACTTCTGAGTGTGTCCAGAACCACCAGTGGGCAGGAGCACAGAGAAGTACTGCCGCCCTCCTGCAGCTCCGCTCTCCTCTGGCACAAACGTTCTCGAGCCACTGCCAGAAGCAGAGAAATACTAATGACTTATTTTATGAGCTTAGTCGCTCCAGGATTCGTTGTGCACAACACGTCATCACACATAGGTTGTGAAGGTCACAGGGCTGGAAGGGAGCCACTGTAAGATCAAGTCCAGTCTCATTATCTCAGGCACCACTGCGAAAGCTGGAGCTTTTTGTTCCTTCTCTCATTAAAACATTGTTTCAGAACCACATTCTTCCACTTTCTTTTTCCTTCTAAATTTGCAATCACTTTTTTCTTGAACTGGTTTCTTTTTCTTTGAACTGGTTCGTTCAAATTCTGCTTCTTTGGAGTTATCAGATAACTAAGATCCTACCCAAGAGCCAAATAGCAAACCCTTGACCGATCTGCCTAGAGACACCTGAGCAGACATCCTCATTAACCTCAGAGCCCTATTTGACACAGATATGCCCCAAGCAGTTCAGTGCCTGTGCTACAGAGCTGACCAGACACAGCACAGCCCTTAGGCACCGCCCGGGTGCTGCCGGGTGGGAGCGGACAGCGCTGCCTGACCCTGCGCAGCTCTACACTGGCACCTCTCAGGCCCCCGCAGAGAACTCAAGTCTCCAGGCAGAAACAGCCCCTCAAGTCTCCTCTAACGACACACCCACTCCCATTATTCTGGAGGTCTTTCCTCTTATCTAGCTTTTAGCTGCCCATATCTGGTTTCCTAAACGTCTGTGAAGAGGAGAATTGCTCAAAGGAGACCTGTGTGCTGGACAAACATGCAGCTCTGGCAGAAAAAGTGACTGCAGAGAACCCAGCAGGTAACTCACCAGCTTTGTTGTTTCTGTAATTCCCCTCCTAATCACCTCCACCACTGAAATACTTTCAAGTTACTTCTCCCATTCCAGCATTTAGTCTGCTACAATTAACAGCTTCTTAAGTTAAAAATACCATTAAAATCTCAGTTGTCTCAAGGCAGTCTTTTTTTTTTTTTAATCACGACCTCCCCGATTACCAGAGACCTCTAAGTTATTTCAGAAATCTTTCTTTTCAAGGTATCTCTGCATCTCGTCACTCCTGTTGTCAGGCAGTCAGAAACAAGGAGCTGAATTTGAAATTAAGACACAAATACCAGAATCTGAAACTAAGCACTAAGGCTCTTTTCAATTCAGCTCTATTGTTCGTTTATAAGCTTCATAAGGCCCCACTGACCCAGTTTCAATGACTTTTTTCTGTAATTTTGCCTCCTGCTCAATGAGGCGGGTACAACCCACTGTATTCGTTTTCTGCATTAATAGAGTTTTTCATTAAGGACAACACCTCCTAGATACAGGTTTGGCCTTTCCGTTAGGTATATTCACCGTTTCTGTGTTGCACCATTGCTTTTCTTGCTCCTTGTAAAAGTAAGAACTTGAGCACATATCTCTTAATCAAGAAGTACACTCACAGGAACAAATGGAGTCTTTAGTTCTCTGTTTCTCATTTTCACAAATTATTCTTTTCTATCATTAACATATTAATATAACTGACTTTTTATGGGAAAGTGAAATGCTGAATCAGAAGGTTGCAAATTTTCATTACCATAAAGGTTCTTCAAGAATTGTGCTCAGAGACCGTATGCACACAGCTACCTTCTGCCGTAGCCTTAGATGTGGGCACTGACAGAAGGACAGTGGCTTCAGTCCAATCGGACCTTTTGCTGTTTCATCTTGCCTAAATGCAGCATGCAACTCATTTCATTTCATCACAGAAATATTAAAAGCTTCCCAATCAACATCTGTGGTATTTTTAATATAAACCATTTATAAACATGAAATTATTGGTATTACTGTGCTTGCTTACACTTCTGCATACTGCCTCCAGACAATATACCAATTATTCTCACAGTTCCAAGTCAGAAGAAAACGACGAAGGACACAAGGACAGCTGGACTCTTTGACTGACTTTAACTGAAACTAGAAAACATCTCAGACATGTACCTCCTAAGTCCCCTCATGATCTAGGAATCTGCTTCAGCTCTTCGTAGCTGGTGGGACCACCTGTCCATGGCTTCCAAGCTCAGATACATGTTGGAAAGCATCAGAAGCAAAGAGAGAAAGTGCGTGAGAGACCCGACCTGAAGCAAGCTTGAGAATCCTACTTACACACACTCCTTGTTGACTTTCAACTCTTCTTACCTCTTATGTAGCCAAACTACATAACCAGGTCTGAGCTACATTCAACTTTACAACTGATTTTGAAGCTGGTCCATCCTGAAAACCATGTTACAGGACATAACTAGTGCTAAGACTGTGCTCTTCAGATTATCTGACCTATTAAAGCTAGATCCGGTGCTCCTCCAAGGGAAATCCCTGTTCCCCAGAGATTTCTGCACATGGCAGTCAACCATTCTGAATCCATCACTCTGCTGCACTGGAGGGAGACAAAACCATGTGCCCCTTCCACAGTGGGCTGGTGCCACGCTCCCCACGGTCGTACTCGTAATCCCCACTGCACCACTGCAAACACTGCCAAAAGGGCATAGAGCAACTTCTCCACAAAACTTTCTAAACTAGAAGCATATGTATGAGGAAACCTCACTACCTTCTCTGTCCAAACGCAAATAGCACACTTTGCCATCTCTGGACACCTGCTGAGGAGAATTTTGAAGTGTTCTGGCAGTGATGTTAACCACAACTCCACTGATGGCAATTTTAGGATGAAAGACAGCAACAGCAATCAAAGGACACTGATTTTGATCAATTCTCTCTTCAAAAGCAACGGGATGGGTTAATACAGTGACACTTCATTGGAATGCAATGACTTATTTTCAGTCTTGCTTTGAACCTATATTCATATCCTTACCAATGGCCCTTTTAATAACCCTGAATAATTACGGTCATGGTTCTTTATCTAGCTAAAAATGTGCTCTGCCTGGAAGACTGCAAAGCTTGTTTATTCTGGTTCAGAAACAAGTGACTCACAGAAAAGATACTGTATCTTGAATCATAATTTAGTTGATACTAATGGCATCTCATAATTTCTGTAGATAATTGAAAACTGTGGAGACATCAATAACAAAACCCAGCATTGTCTTTGCATTGCGTATGCTGTTGGTATTACCAACAGCAAATGCAACTCCTTAACGATGTGAGATTTCTGCTCACAATTTCCACCGACCAAAGGTGAGCCTGAAGTTATTGGCTCTGATTTCCTCTTGCCCTCCACTTTCTGCAGTTACATGAATTACTGTAAATTAGGTTTCAAACACAACACAGTTAGAATGGATTATTTTGTATCCATTTTGCACTATGGTAAATAACTGCATAAATTGCAGACAGATAAAATAAGAGCCTGTTATTCAGAGATCAATTGCAAATATCACAGTTTCTATAATTCTAAACTTTCCAAGCCTGAAACAATCAGATATGCTGATTTTGGAGTTGGACTAGGTAACTTTTTCAAGATCCCTTCCAACCCCAAGCTTTTTATAATTCTATGCTAAAAAAGCATAAACGAGCAGCATATAATGTACATAATGAACAATCTGTAGTGCATACACAAAAGTATATAAAACACAGACAAGGCCATCCTTGATTTATGACCCAGCTACCTGCAATTTGGCAGTTTATTCACAACCGAGTCAGAAATACGCAGATTTGTGCATAAGGGTCTTCATGTTTAATGTTGTCATATGGAAATTTCCTCCATGTCTTATAATTTTGAACTCACTTATGCTACATAACAGTAACATCCGCACTGGTATTATACACCCAATGAAAAAATCCACCCCTCTAGTTCTAAACTCACACAACAAGATCCAGTCTCCAGTACTGTCCTATCATACTTCCCAGTTCCACCGCAGATAACACGATCTCATCCCCAGTCTAGAGATGGCTTGGAGGATAGTCTGTTTGCTTCCACTGGGGAAAAATACCCATTATTCCTCACCTTCAAGTGCTATCTTTTAACTAGTTTGTTATTAATCTATAACAAGCCTTTCTCGTGAATTCTAATTTAGTTCAGTTTAATTACAGGCATTTGTTAAGGAAATTTGTCAAAAGCATTTTGGTACCAAGGTATAACAACTTTTCATTATAGTCACTGTTTCAAAGTGGTTCTTTAACTTTTACATGGAAAATTTACACGGAGCTGTTTGGTACTAAAGCAAGAGCATTCTTTTGTGAGATCTCTGACTATTACTTTGGTCATTCGCAGAGCACAACCATTCTGTCTCTATTCCATTCCACAACAACATGACGTTCACCTAGTTCATACAGGGGCGATAAAATTATTATTGCTGTACGGTGTAGCCCAAAGTTTCTCGCCACTAGTGTTTCTCAGTTCCTGTCACCAATCTTAGCTGGCTGGTTTGTACTTTTCTTTTATATTAATGTTTTTTCTTTTTACTTTATGCCTGAAATTTCACCCACAGAGATTCAACAGCCTGTGCTGATGCAGTTAGCCATTTGTAATCAACACGTTTTGCTCTCTCTTTTCTTGTCAAAAACACAGTTGGACTATCCCATACCAGGTGTACCCTGGGCATACAAGGAGTCCTCATTCCAGTACATACATTTCCAAAATCTGTATAGAAGCACTCTACACTTGGTTTGAGATGCATGTCTTATGTGGCATATTATGTGCCACTCTTTTGTCCTTTTTACTCAAATTTCCTTTCTTTTTTGTCTTATGCAACCTGATACTACTGGTACACAGGAGCTGAGGCACTTCAGATTTCTTAACAGCACTGGCTAGACATGCACCTTGTAAGAACACTCCTACCTCTTCAGTCCACCTCCTCCTGTCAGCTAGAATCAGTTTTACAGAAGCACTACTAACAGCATCGTGGTTGAAAGTGTACGTAGCTACCTGCTGACCTTTGCTGACAGTTCAAGTGAGCTTGGAAAATGTGACATTATGCAAGTTCATGCCTCCAACCCAAGCCACAGAAAAATGAGTTTCTGTATCTAGTAACTCGTTTTTCCAGTTAAAGTACTACCAATATACCTGCTGTCTTCCTTTGCCATCACAGCACCTTCCAGGGGGTCAGCTGAAGATCACCCTCTGCAGGACGTTTGTCCCCGTGGCTCCCATCTCTTAGGGACACTTACTTCCTCGTATCAGAGACTCATTTACCCACTTCAAATCACACAGAGGAGAAACTTAGACCCGCTTAGTTCTCCAGGGTCCAGATTCGAAATACACACAGGTTGTCCACCCCAGTAAACACTCAGATGACACATTTGCTCAGTGTGCTTCCTTCACCACTTGTTTCAACAGAAGATTTTTGGCTTTTTTAACCCCCTCTATTTTTTAAGCTGTCCCTATAAAGG
>NW_010389744.1:9524-27953 GCF_000710305.1 Buceros rhinoceros silvestris | reverse complement strand
ATTCCTGCTATCCTACAACTTTTAAAGAATAAACTCATGTTGTATATCTCTCACCACCTGTCCACAGCTTTTGAAGACTGCAATGCTGAGCTCCAAAAATGACTTACACAGTCTCAGTTATATGTTGGGTCTGTATTATATATTTGTTCTAACAACAACAAAAAAAACCCCCAGAAAACATTGTCAATGTATGCAGCAGGTTAGAATATTTTACTGAGATAAAAATTACAGTTGTTCTTCAGAGCCTTTCTATATTACCTGGACAAATCACATTCCTTCAGAGTTTTATTTCTAGCATATTATCACAGAAATTGGATAAATCAAACACTGAGACAGTGCGAAACAGGTTGCTACATGGTATCCTGGATGGCTGCACAGATGGAAATCAAGAATGATTTAATTTCAAGAATTACATTTGCTACAAAGAGATTAAGTTCACTCAGTGTCAAGGTTAAGACTTACTTTCTTAGAAAACTATCAAAAAATAACTGATTTAAAAAAATGTAATACTCAGTTCCCTCTGCAGTACATTTTAAATCCAAGGATTTGTTTGTCAAAAAAAAAAAAAAAGAAGAAAAATCTCTTGGATGTAAACATAGGGGAACTTTTCAAGCTATTTATAAGCTTGCTGCCTTTTTATTATTATTATTTTTTAACCCCACCCCCCATCAGAATCAGAAAGATGTTGTTTGGGAGGTAGATTCTGGAGGTCTCATAAACCCTCACTGAAAGCTGTGACAAATATGATGCCAAATCCAACTTCAACATGAAACCAATTTTCACAGAGCCTTTTTCAGTCAAATTTTATATATCTAAGTTTATTTTTAATATCTCTAAGCATGGAGATTCCACACGTCTATTCAAGCAAGTAAAAGTAAAAACACTTCTATTTATATTTCAAAAACATACACAGCTGTTAGAAAAAAGTTTCATATTGAGTTTACCAATATAGAAAACAATACATATTTCTCTAAAGTACCTTTAAAAAAAAAATAAATTGCTTTTCTGATTCCATCTTCAGGAAGAGGAAAATATTAATTACATTTGCATGCATCCATCTTCAGTGAAAAAAATTAACTTCTGCAATGTGAAACTTAGTGTGTGGATTAACTGACGTATCAATATAGGAGATAAACAATCTGTTCGTATAATCTGAAATTTTGAAACTTCTCTTTCCTAGGACTAATAAAAATACCAGAAATGCATCTGCATTCGTATTTGTTTATTAAAGAATACTCTGTTATGCATATACCATGGGATTTTTAGTGTAGGTAACTGAAGCTCGCTTACAATTATATTCACTCATACGTTCATGCGTACATATTAATTTATTTATTTTTCATCAAGATGCCTCGTAAACACAGAATTTACCAGAATCTTATATTCAGTACCAAAAACAAAGGCATTATCTAAAGCTCCATACAAAATGGCAGCTATATTAAAATGTACCTTTTAAATTCAGCTACTTCTGCACTTTTCAGTCATAGAATTTGACAAATGATCGCTTCTGGGTTGTCAAGACAGAGGGATCAATCATTTGGAGCAACATATAATGTTTTTGGTTTCCATTTTCACTTGTCTGTAAAGAATGAAGAATCATAAAAAAAAATAGTGGAGGCATAAAGAGCACACTGCTACTAATGTGTTCTAGCAAATTCTGCCGAAGTCACATTAAAACAAAAATTCATTACTATCTGACAGCTCTTGCTTGATTTAAGCGAAATGAGTTCTGAGTTTTGCGCACTCACTAACACATTAATAGCCATTTTGAAATCACCACTATCACCCTTGTTTCCTTGGGCCCATGTTCCAGACAGCAGTCTTGACTCATCAGCAAAGGCAAGCTCATCTGACTCATTCATATTTTCAGAACCACAAGCTAATTACAATGGAAAAATTCAAGGAAGAATTCTAGGCATGACAGAAGTTCATGACAGGAACCTTGAAACAATTGCTCAAATCCAAATGAAATTATATTTTAATTTTTAAACCCTTTGACAGAATTGAAGTACTCTATGCACTGACTTTTGATCGATTCTAGCTTTCTCTAACACTGAACAGAACAGAAATGGCTTCCTGCTGGACTAGAAGAAGAAATTTCCACAAACCCTGAATTTGCTACCAAAAACTATTATATCATCATCATGGCAAAGCTATTCCAAGAAGGAATTCACGAAGAATAGGAGAAATGCAAAAGTTGTACTTATGATGACCTTGATACAAGTTTTACCCATCCTGCTAGAGTTTCCAAAGAAAAAAAAAAAGAAAGCAAGTTTGAAAAATGGAAAGAACGTTATTCAGTATCCAAAAAGACTTTGGTCTCTTTGTTTTGAAAGGAATCAGGGATCAGTAAGACAGAGAAAATGTTCTGATTTAAAAAAATGGGGATAAAATCTATGAATAAAAAAGAACAGGGGTGACAGATTCTGCAGACAAGTTCCTCCTGAAAAAAAGGCCTCATCTAGCTGCAGAATGTCAGCAAAATAACCATTCAACAGAGAAGAAAAGCAAATCCAATTTTTTTTTAGTTTGGAACATGAGGCTCAAATACCACTATGAAAAATCAGATTGTAAATATGGGCAGATACGTATATGTGAAAAGCTACTTATATGAAAAATTTAAGGTGTTAATTTAAGGTCCTTGTAATAGATACTAAAAATACCAGTTGACACAGATGACAATCTCAACTATGTTTGTATCTATGAACAAACAAATCCCAAAGCTCTCAAACAAACCTCCTGGGAAGTCTCAGTCTCTTCCTGGATTTTTTTATTCATATCTTCCTTTGCACTTAGGGACTACAAATGAAAAGCTTAAACACAAAATAACAGCTGTTCTCATCCCATTTTCAGCTTTAGTGGGATAAAGAGGGGAAAAAAAAAGGCTTGGGAGACAAATTATTATTGAGATCTTCAGCAGAGGTTGGAACATTTTGCTGCTTTGGATTCATACAGGAAATTTCACAACTTATTTGAGACTAAACTAAGAGTGATTTCCAGGTTTCACCTAAACAGTGCCACCTCTAGTATTAAGGTTTTTGCTACTTCTCTTTTGCCACCATATTTATTAAAAGCTGGAAGGATGTAAAGTGCTGAGGAGAGTTTAACCATTCTAACAGCTCTGTTTCCACTGTAGCCTGCTTTCTCCACCTTAATAGAGTCCTCCTCTTCCACTCATTTCACATAGTTATGTCCACATTCATGTGAGAATCTATGCCAAGTTCCAGTTTTAAGGAGATGTGATTCAACTCACATCTAAGTTATCTACATAAAACATGGCTAATGCAAAAAAGATTCCCATTAGTAATGTTGGAGACTCTCACTTGCATCCACAGCATCAAATACCCTTCCGCTAAAAGCAGAGATTTCCATTCCTGAAAAAGACTGAGGATATCCCAGTGGTGTTCACTAAAGCACAAAACCTCTTTATCATCTGTGTATTCATTTCCCTTGAAAAACAGCAGAGACAACAGTGAAAGGAAGTGAAAAAAGAACCTCTTTGACACCTGCAGATGGGCATTCATTTTCTTAAACAAATTCTTTAAGCCAGAACTCTTAAAGGATTTCACCAGGCTTCAAAGTTTAAGGAAGTCTTTGAGACCGGCACATTCAACCAGGTTTAAGTGACAAAACTTAATGAAATTCTAAAAGGTGAACATTATCCCAGAAGACATTGAGATTTTTCTTTAAATTCATTCTTGCTTCCAATAGTCTACCTCTTCAACATGGTTTATCTCATCTCATCCTATTACCGTAGCTGCTCAAGGCCAATGAAAAGAGAGATTTCAAAAGCAGTTACAAAGCTGACAGACAAAAACGTCCATACAGTGTCTTCAGAAGTAGTGCAACATGATGCCTGAAAAACAAACACTCTTCCTATATTTAACCCGACAAATGCCCGAAAGCCAGAGAGCCTTCAGGACCACAGCAGAACAAAACAAAGTCTAACTGTAGTTAATATTTGGATTCTTTGGGGGTAAGAAAGCCCACTAAAAAGTGGGACATGAATGCCCTGTCGGACAAGTGACTCAAGAGGAAATTATTTAGATTTGCTCTTGAAATGAAGAACAAAGAAGGTTAAATATTAAAAGAAAAATACAAATCAACAGATAAACAAAAAGCCACCTTGAAACAGAACCACTGAAAAAAGAACAGAATTTGTATTTGTGTTTAATTGGAATGGTTATGTGTTTCCAAGCAGATGGATATGAGTCTGTGAGAGCAACTGAAGCTGAGCCACACCACGTATTCCAGAGCTGAAGTGGTATTCCTGTTTCTCTCGTGTAATACTCTCTTCCCCTAAACCCCAACCTTTCACATTAGAAAAGCAGCAGACACAAATGACTCGATTTAGAGTATTATGGATAAAAGACCAATAGTTAAGAATTTTCAGGAATAGTTTTATGTAAAACTCCTCAGTGGTCACTGAGACACAGAGACAATGAAAAGGTAAAAAGGCAGCACCTGCAGGCACCAGTCATTAGTCAAGATATTTTTCTTTCTTTTTTTTTTTTTTGTGAAGATTTCAGAGAACCTCGAAATCATATGTATCAGGCTACCCACAATTCAAAGGTGAAACATGCTTAGAGGATATGAAAAACCTATAGTTATAGCTCCCCTGTACAGCAAAATGGGGAGAGAGAGGTTTTTCCAAAGGCCAAGTCAAAACAGTCAGAAATTTAAATTTAAGCGTGAAAAACAAAGTTAACAAATTCATCCCTTGGAGTTTCTGTGACAACTCCTTTATCACCTGAGCTCCCTGATACTAGAACTATAACTGGTAGCACTTTTAACCTCCTCTAGGTCATGAGTAACAAGCATAATTTCAGCAGTTTTGTTCCAGTGTTGCCAGGAACCCGGGAGCACAGATCCAGCTACGTGCTGACAGCTATTCCACGTTCTCTTCTGTCAGAGATGAAGATCTGCATCATCACACAGCCCAGCCAGCACAAAGAAATCCACCAATAATTCATCCAAATACAAAAGAGTGGTCAAAACCCACTGAATATAGAGTCCTTCAAATCTGCTTTTTAATAAAGAGACAAAGAACAACTGTGCTGCAATTGTTTATGGAAAGACGTTTAGAACTTCCATAGCGAATAAAACCATCAAAGCAGCTCAGTGGTAGATAAACACCAGTTGAACATTTACATTCACTATAGCAACCTGCTGTCTCCCTCTTGGACATATGCTGCCTCTGTACCTACAAGGCTTGTGCTACAGTTCCAGACACGCCACTTCAGGAGGCTGAAAAGACTTCTCTGAAATCGTCGCCATGCATCGTGAGTCATACCGCAAATCTCGGTGACCTGGCAATTTTATTAGCTGTATAATAATTGACCTTCATCAGTTCCCTGGTCTCTTCGGTGCGTTTGAAGAGCAGCTGTTAACATCGACTACCAAGCATCTGCCAGTACAGTGTGTTATGATGAGGAGGAATTTGTACTCTGACCATTACTATGGTTACTAAATGCTACAGTAGAAAGATTTTAATAGAATTTACTTTTGTGTTCATATTGTTAAATTGTCTGTAGTGGTTCAGAGACTGAGTGACAGTTACCAGAAGTCTATTCTTTAAAAGTCTTTCAGGTTTTTTATTTATTTTCACTCGACCCTGTTCTCCCTTAAGTTAAGTAAACCTACAACATGGAAATTCAACTGTCCTTTATGCCTTGCCCAGTATCCTAAGCGTTACGCCCAAGCAAGGAATACGTGATGACATGACTTGTGCTACAGTTCCACAGACAAGTCTTGAGAAGGCTTCTCTGAAATCACTGTGACACACTGTGAGTCATACCAGCAAAGCTGGTGACCTAGAATTACTTATGCCTTGCTTAGCACCACATCACCAGAAATCGTCGGTATAAACTAACTTAAAATCAAGCAGTCTAAACTAAAATTCTTCTTGAGAGCCCTCTGTTCTCTCTGTTACAATCAACCTTTGGACTTCAAAGGAACAGTTGTTAAACAATTTAATAGTTTACTCATTAAAGAGTTAAATCAAAAAGATTAAATTAATTTGAAAACAGTTTGATTTATCTAATTCAGTTTATACAACAGTTAAAAATCAATGTTAGAAAACAAAATTAGATGTTTTTAATCTAATCTGATCTTTTCTCAACCACTTCGTAAAAAAACCTAATTTCTGACATTCCATTTAACTGAGATGGAATCCATCTCACTTCAAATACTTCAGAGTATTACAGCAGGAAAACTCTTTCAGCCCCAGGAACATCCAATGCGAGTTCTGCCAAAAATGAATAGTACCATGTCTGGCAGTACCAAACAATTAACATGTTCCTTTCAAAGAAGAGCGAGTCTCTTAACAAAAGGCATTCTCAGTCCTTTTCACTGAGGCTTGCCAAAGACAATACTGCAGGAACAGTCCTGAGCAATCCTTCCTGTAACACAAACATAGTCTAGGATAACATTTCAGGTTTGCAAGAACACCACGAAGTCATGGATAAAGACATATAACTACAGCAAAACAGCTCACCCGAGTGTGAACTACCTCCTGTCTTGTCAAAGAGAATTCAAGTTTTACAAGCTGGTGAAAAGATTTCTGTCTAAAAGGAATGTAATACATAAAAGGCTTATTTCCAAATGAAAGTGGCTATAAACTTGAAGTCTGTAACCAGATGAACCCAACAAGGGTGAACATACCCACACTTATAGGTTAAGTGCAGCGCTGCTCCCTTGTGCTTCAATTCATGTCTTTTTTTTTTTTTCATTTGATGGGATGATACGATTCCCATTTTGAAACTGAGTCCTCTGTGTGTCGCAAAAGACTACCAAATACTCGGAAAGGGCATTTCTTCACCCCTGCATCTACGTTCCCTGCAGAACCAGGCTGTGTTTAACAGCAGGGGCAGAATCTCTTTTTAAAAAGTATCTACTTAGAAAAGAAAACGGAAATTTTTGTCATAAGATTATTTTTTTGTTCTAAAAATACATTCAGGTTTGGTTTATTCAGAAACAGAAAACCAGACAGGAGATGCTGCTCACAGAGATGAGACCTCGCTGCTGAGGTCCCCACCAGGGCCAACAGGCGCTTCTGCACACACGACACCTCAGCAGGAGCCGTTCACCAGCCTGGAGAGGGAATGAGGCCAGCGCAGGTCAGGGTTTGGAGCAGGATTACAGAGGTGGGTGAGATGGGTCAATAGTGAATACACACGACTGTAAATCTACTGGGAGCATTGCAGAAGGTAGAGTGGTAGAGAGAGAGACGTCATAAAGCTCCACTATATTTAACTTTAATCTTGATACAAATGTTTTCAATTATCTGTTTATACTCGAAGTCGCTTCTGTATTCAGGCAAATATCATACACTTATCAGCTTAAATAAAAACATTTCAGCAAGGAGAAATCTCAGCGCAATAAATACAGAAATATTGAAGCAATAAACTTCTATCTAGTTTATTAGATGTGTACCCACGCTCCTTTGAGGATCCTTCTGGGTCTAGTGTAGTCGCACCCTACAGAACGCTTCTCCACGCCAGTATAGTACAACGGAAAAGACACACGACAAATGTATGGTGTCCTTGGTCACAGCAGGGCAATGCCATGCTCAGGCGAATTTTTTTCTGTGTTGTAACTCACAGATATATCTGTTGGGGGCTGCAGTAACCCTAAGGTTTCTCCACGATGAACCTACTGCACAGCGCAGATGTGCTCTACTTCAGTTCATCCATGTTGGTGCTACCAATAAACCTCTGAACATCCTAAGGCAAATGATTTGCCTGCACCCTTCTGCTTCTAAGACTTTTCAGTGCTCACTCCACATTTGATATTCAGGCCCCAAGTCCCATTAAAAAACAAAGGACTGAGCATATATAAAGAAAATATAATATCCTAAAAGGACACAAAATGTGTCATTCACAGTCCTCCTACAGTCATTCAAGTGGGCTTTGGTGATGACTGCCATATGTTATGTGGCTCGTTCCACAAGACAACTCCAAATATTTTCCACAGTTTATTTCAGCAAGGATTAAACATGACCATCCTTGGATAAATACATAACATATCCACAGTCTTCACCACGCTGTTTTAGGCATCTACCTCATTTAGGCCTAATTGGAGCAAAACTGTTCCCTATCTGCAGAAACAGCAGCAGAATTTTAAGAACAGCTTTACCACTGCATCCCCATGTAACTTTGTTGTGACCCTGGGAACATGCATTTATACCCCATGTGCTTTGACTCCATCATCAAATACTGCCTCTACACTTTTTTGACTGCACGTTCTGAAATTTTGGCTCTTCTAGCATTTGGCTTGGTATCACAGTTATTTAAGTTGCTGTCTTCCCTATTTTGCATACACCATCTTCACAGGTTTGTTTGCTGTGGGAATGAAATAAATACGTGGGTATTTTGACACGGGTAGCCAGACTACCTGATATGCACCTCCAGTCCACCACCCCTGCCCATGGCTCTTGTCTGGGGATGGTACACGTCTCAGTGTTCTCTGCGTATTCACTGGGGTGCACACCAACATCACGATCTTAACAAAGCAGCTCGATAATTCAGGTGCAGCCAGAGGACATGTCAGGGAGCCCTTTGAGAAGGGCCTTTGGAGAAGACTGATTTTTAGCATGGCAAGGAAAAATAGTTTCAGGCAGGAAAATATCTTTCATTACCTGTCATCAGATGAGAAATTACAGCTCCACTAGCTAAATATTGATCATATATGTCTGCCATGGTTCACAGTTACAAACAAACACTCTCTAATCTCAGTGGTCGAGTTGAAGCTCTGCTGAAGTATTTCTGGCAACATAGTCATGATGAAGGTGGATGTTTTGCATCTAAAAAATCCTATGACGGTTGTTCAGAATACCTTTGCCACCTCTTTCACTGCCAAGATTAATTTTTTGTCCTTGTTACTTCCCCCCCAACCCCAGACTAGTTAATAAGATCCCTACACCAGAATTCAGAACAACAGGAAAACATGCCATTTTAGCACTTTTCAGCATTGTTTGTGACTGAAGAGGACCTTCTGTACCGAATTCAGAACCAGCCTCTCCTATCAGCCTAGAGAAGCAGCAGCTTTCACCTCTACAAGTAGTTTCTCTCTCTGTTATTGTTCCAGAAAGTACCAAGTGGGGCTATAAGACCCAAGGGCCCAGTTAGTCTGTTAGAAATAGGCTCAAATGTTGGCTCCCTTTAACGCCCAGCCTCAGAGCATGATCCTCACGTGCCTTTGATGGGAACACAAGAGTCAGGTCTTGGGCAGGTTCCCAGCTCATCTGGTCTCACTCTTTAAGGACCTGCAGATGACTTGAACCTCACTGGCAGGGCATGCTGCTTTGCTCTCCCGGGAACGATCAAATCATCTATTCACTACCTGGAACCAGAGAGAAAACACTTTTCCTGCACCTTCTCTCTCCAAAACACACTCTAGACTGTCCTGGGCTGTACCAAAACTAATGCAACAGGTATCACTGAAGACAAGGCTCCTAGAGGAAATGAAACTAGACCAGCCCTGGAAAGGAAGCAGCCTCTATTCATATTCAGAGGTGTTTGTCTAACATTTCTAGTTGAACTGGTAAAGCAAGCAACACAGGCGTCCCAATGCAAGACACAAGATCTCTTCGTGGTTATTTCTGGGGGATGACTCAACACCTAGAAGTAGCATGAAAAAGGATGGTGGCTGCATGATTATGTAAGTTAAAAGACAAGTTTCCGCATGATACAGTCATCTTAGGGAAAGTGCCTGAGGTCTGCCATCAATTAAAATCAATGTGATGGCAAAAATAACATGAACAACCAACCTCTTGACGTCATCCAAATTCTGTACTCCATTCCATTCATTTTAGTGGCAGTGGAGAGAAGTCAAAGCTTCCTGAACAGCAGCTCTCAGTGGCTCTACACCTGCCCACAGCACAGATTTTTAAAGGTGCTCCCAAGGGTGGGAAACCTCCTCGTTGGAATAGCAAACAAGAAAGAAAAAAAAAAGTAGTGACTCTCATTATAAAAGCTATACTAGGGTCACCTGTTTTTCTTTTTCCATTTAAAAAAGTCAGTCATTTCTGAATACAAAGTCATTGTGGACAAAACTAATCTCCACAGTCCCAGCAGCATTTCTGTAACCAGAAAAAAAAAACCAACCAAACCTCCTAATTATTTTAATTGCAGTGTCTTTAAGACTTAATCTCTAATAATGTGATAGCCAGCTGTTTCTGTAATCTATCTCACTTAAAGAAATTGAAATGGTTGCAAACAGCTGTTCCTAAACAGCAGCCACACAATACGATCGCACATTTTAGGGTCACAACATGCCAACTACAGAATTGTGATTTGCAGAAAACAACCTTTATCTCCCTTTCATAACACAATCCTGATCCATCTGAAGGCAGATAAAGTGCATCCAGTAACTATGCCACTGAGATTAATCTACTTTCTAAATGTAAAATAATCATTATAACTAATAAAGTTGTAAGATTTAATGCCTGGATACTGAAGTCAAACCAATTCAAACAAAAAATGAGGCTACTGTATATGTTGAACTGTGAAAGTAACTATCATCTTCTCAAGAGTGCAGTACAGTCTCAATTCTCAGTCTTGGAATGGACGTCTTTCTGAAACGAGCATGACCTGCCGTTACTTGCTTGATGTAGGAATTATTGGCTAAAAACGCCATCCACTCTCAGGCTGAAGTCAAACAAATGACCAATGGTGCTCCTCGCCGTTCTCAGTGTGTCTGAAAATACCATCACTAACTATGTCATATGGATACGATGGTAGGGAAAAAATCTGTATTAATGAGGAAGCTTTTGATATTAATTCTTTATTCTTCAAACACAGACTCTTCTTTACACTGGCCTATGGATACTTGAGCACCTACAGATGCTCTTCCTTTAAGCACCTAATGTCAGTCCTACCTAATGTCAATCCTTTGAAGATTGAACAGATGGTTTTATTTCATGTCTGACTTCTCTACTCCAGTTTCAGACTAGCAAAAAAAAGGTGTAGCCTGCCCAAAGTTTTCACTAGAGCAAGGAAGAATGAAGGGTGGTTCAAAGGAATCTACTTTGTCACAGATCTTGGACCACATTCTGATGATACAGTTAACTTAGCCCAAGCATCACAGTTCTTGGGGCTTCCAAGTTCAGGCAAACCTCTCACTGAAGAAGCCACAATGATGGTTCATCATCACTTTCCAGCAAAAATACCAGTTCAAAGAAGAAGGAAAGTTACTCAAAATTGTTGTTTTGTGTAACAAATGACAATTAGGGAATCTTACTGCGGAAAAAAGAAGACAGAAACAGGATAAAATTCGCAAAAATAAAACTTTTTTTTTAAATACATAGATTTCTATGGCTGTTATTTGTACATTGGCAAATGTTGGTGCGACATTTAATAGACATGAACAATTACTATGCAAAAGCATATTAGGAGCTTTTAAAAGTTAACAAAAACCCACCAAATTTAAAGGTTTGCTCAGATTTTATCATAGAAAGTTTCAAAGCAACAACAAACTAATTGACCTAGATTATATAAATTCTGTCGGACTGTCCCTGCCCTGTGAATGGGATCTCGGAACACACATTTAGAATCTGCATTTCTGCCCTCTCTTCCTTTTTCTCTCTGTAACACACATTTTATGAGACAGACTTTACACACACCATCTACATCACGTAAGTAGGTCTATCACCATGCAGGATGCCTTCAGCAAACCAACTAAGTAGAACTTGTTTAACCAAATGGATAAAAATATATTTTCTCTTCATCCATAATTTATCTCGTTGGTTGCCAGGAACTACACAAGTGAGAAAACACTTATTTAAGAAACTGCGCAAATACGTAGCAAGGAGTATTTCACCCTCTAAAATGGAATAAAAACCAAACTCCTATTAATAGCTGGAGCAGGATTTCTTTGTATAGAATACCTACTGTAAAAAACCTTTTTTTTTAATTATTCTCTTCTATAAACATGTATTTAAGGAATTAATGAATTTGCTTCACCTAATATAATCTGTAATACAAATAAATCATTTAATGTTCTAACTACAAGAGCTTTTAAAAGCAGAAGTGTAATCTCTGGCATTCATCGAAACTCCTTTACTACACAGATATCTATGTAATATCTGAACTCGGATTCACAGTCCATCACTGCCCTAAGAAAACCTGAGTGTGCACGATCCCTGTGAAGGTGAACAGGAGTCCTTAGACAGAAACATATTCCTGAAGCTGTACTTTGAAAAGAACAAACAACAAAAGGTGATGAAGCAAAAGGTTAATATCAGAAGAACTTCCCATTGTGTGAACAACCCATCACTGTTCAGTATTTTCAGCTGAGAAATCAAGGAGCTTTTTACCCTCGGAATCTAACATTTGCATGGAATCACCAGTAGCATAAGGCAATGTTATCACCAAACAAATTTTTTTTTACCTGAAATGAAAACAAACTGTGCTGTGAAATGACCTAGTTTGCTCACAAACCAATTTCAAGAATTCTTGCAGCCTTTAAGGCATATACAGAATCATTTTTCACTGATACAGTAACACCTGTAGATTTTTATCACCACCAAAGCGACAACTTCAGCACAATGTTTTCCCTTCTTCTGGAAATAAAGAACTTCATCACACCTATGAGCGCTGAATGATGAAAGGATAAATTCTACGTTGACATACTGATAGGAATTGAAATACTAAGTAGTTACGAAACTGGCAGCACAAGAGCATTAAAGAAGCCTGCAGAAGCTGACAATGAAGCCAAGAGAAAATTGACCGGAGGTACTGAAAAGTGTCTCCCCTTTCGACTCAAAATGGGAGCCTTCAGGATATGTCTTCATAGTCCTGAGAGGCTTCACCAGTACTTCAAGGTAAGGATAACCTGCGAGGCAGCGAGCAGGATGCTTTTGACTAGCTCTGTGTCACCTTTATTTAAAGCCAGAGACAAAGGCAAAAAATCCCCAAAATAGGATAAATATTTCTAGAGCAACATTAGGTTTTAAGATGACGATTTTTATACTAAGTGACATCTCAGATCACAAATGTAGCTACTATAAACCAGATCTGCTGCATCAGTGTTTGTTTAGTGCTTATCAAAGATGTCCTTTTGACATAATACGACACAGGCAATAGATTACAAGGAAGAGGAGATCTGAAGATTGTGAAATGCAAGTCGCAGTGCATTTTAAAATGGAAAACAATTTGGATACTACCTATAAAAAACTTCAAGCACATATGGAAGATGAAAGAAAAGTGAGGTAAATGAAACAAGAACTTTGCTTGTATGTATTTAAGCTGCCAACATACATCCCTAAATGAACTCCACAAGTTCTTTGACAGAAGAATTACAAAAGCATGATAATTTCATGCTGTGTATCTCCTAGGTAGCAAGAGTCACTGCAAGACTATTGACTAGTTTTCTACGAATACAGATTTTTTTTTTTTTTATTTAGCAGATTAAGCTGACCCTGTGTTTATTGAGATACAGCAATTACACTTTATCTCTGCCTTTCAAAAAGCTCCTCCTGTTTCATACCTTCTCATCTCAGTAGTCAACTGAATCACAGTTTAATGCTGTCTGTTCTAAGTATGCAAAGTATCAGGAATGGACAAACTGGCTCAAAAGCCAAATTTGGCTCACAGTTGGTTTAAACACAGTTTTCTTACAAGTGGTGCAGTATGGATTTTAACAGCCCTCCTGAGAATGTGGAATAAACTTGTCCAGAATGTACTTTCAGTAGGAAAAATTTTAAAGAAATAAAGTGACAAGTATGTGAGCTGTTGATCAACGTGCATTTGCTGTCACAGTGCTCAAGCTCACGTAAGGCAGCAGGTCCTCCTGCTCTGCGCTACATCCCCCTCCCTACCAAGAGCTGTCCTTCCAATCAAGAACACAGAGGGCATCACTGGGAGACTGAAAGCACCAATATAGGGAGATGCTTTACATGATGGGAGAACGCAGAAGTCAGCACAATGAAGTTGTCACCTCCTTCGTAGCCATGAGGACCTCCCAAGAGTCAGATGCATGCGGGATGCATGATAGCTCTCAGGTATCTGCCAATGTATTTGAGGCCCCACAAAAGTTTGGCCATGCCTGGTACATTTAATAAGTGAAAAGAGCTAAATGGACCTTAGCTATATGGCAAAAAATACATACCAGTGAGGCCAGAAAACTTTCTCCATTGTTGAAGTACTAGTTTTAAACTAAAACGAATAACAAAAATTACACCTTCTTACAGCAAAACTGTCTGCCTAACAAATAATATGATCCAGAAAATACAAATTGAAAAAGGATTCAATTAACCTGAAACGCCTTTACATCCAACGGGAGCCAAAACAAGGAAAAATGATAGGATTTTTCCTTTCCCATGTTAAAAAGCCTAGATCTATATGACTGTGAAAAAAAAGGGAGAAAAGATACCACAGTGAACAACATGCAGGCTGCTACTGCTATTCAACCATGACAGCTACTTATCACATACTAGCTATGCTTCTTTAAGAATCTTCCAACATGTGCCCTTAAAATAGACCAGCGTAATATTTTCCACTGGCCACATTTATGCAATTGCAATGACTCAGTTGAGGCGAGTGTCCCCTAAAGGGGCCTATGAATGATGAAACGCAAGAAAGTAACTCTCCCTTGTGATCCATCCACAAGGCTCACTGACATCATCTTCTCAAGCCATAGCTTGGGAAAAAAGTAAACAAAAAACAATGCAGGATCAGCTCAAGATTCTCATCAAAGATGGCAGCAAGCTGCAAGCATCTCAGGAAGACAACGTACTTGTTCTCTTTTCTGGAGTCCGTCGTCCCTATGGGATTCCTCTGAAGGCCTGTGTGTGTATTGTAATAAATTCAAGACAAGATGGGGAGGTCAAAGGTTTCCAGTGTTTACTCATCAATGTGAAGACCCTCAGGTCTAAGGATAAATATAAAGCTTCATATTTTGGTATAAAACACTTTTCCTTCAGTACCAGCAACTCTTTCGTAAACCTCAAGACAACACCACCTGGAGAGACGTTTTAACTATAAGTAGCTCCTCTGTGGAAAGAGAACTGAGCTCCTGAGGCAATTCAGATGAAGCTAATCCTTGTCCTTGCAAGTTAACACACTGGCTAATACACCTTAGTGATTTTCCTCTTCATTTGCAGACCAACTAAGAGATAGATGGTTCTTGCCAAGACATTAATTTGGGGACATCTTTGGTTTTGGCATGAATTTTGCAGCCTTTTTTTATCTTGCATTACCATCACCAACAGTAGAGAACGTAAAAGAAGATGAAGATAAGATAGTCATGCAGTCCTGTTGGGAGCGGGGCTATGAGTAATGCTAAGAACATAGTGAAATGGTTGAGATAAAAACTGGGAGCGGCCATAAACACTTTCCTGAGCTGGATTAAGAACCTGGAGTCTAAGAAGTACATGCAGTTGCAAAACCCCAAAGACTATAACTTCTCTTGGACTATTCTCCAAACTTTTCTATCTTCTTGAAATATCTCAGTTGGGAACAGCTACTAATAAAGCTTGTTTATTCAGAAAACTGAAACTAAGAGGCATTTTGTTGTACCTCCTAGACATCTAGATTCTCCTTATCAATAAATGTGTCTGTCTCTTTGACAATCTCCCCTGCAGCCCTATGTGATGTGCCAGCTGTGGGTCTACTCTAAAGACAGCCTAAAATACCTTAATAATTTCATGGTGCTTAGAAAGACAGACGAGAAACTGACAAGGCAGAAGAGTAAATGTTTGAAGCCAGGTCATAACAAATAAAAGTAAATGGGTTAATAAATACTTTTTTTTAAGTTTCATTAAAAGCCTGTATCCTTTTAAGATATTTCTGAAATAAATCTGTATTTTAAAACAGCAGCCTAGTTCAGAACGGGAAATGGAAGTGCAGATGATGTAAGTCTAGTTAAACCACACTACGCACGTTTCAGTTCACAAGTATTCCTTTCTAGAGCAGACTGACAGTTTCTCCTACCTGCACTGTATGACCCCCACAAAAGCAAATCAGGATATTCAATTACTTACGTCAAGTCCAAGGATAATGAGGATTTAGTACAATTTTGTTCCACAGAATTTCATTAGTTACTGAGGCCGTATTGATTTGTAATTAGATAATGTTTTGCCACATCTTATGGAGATTCTGCAGCCTCATTCAGGCCCTGTCAATAAAGTGAAGAATCTTCATTTCTACAGGCAGATACATTCAAGAAAACATAAATTATTCAGGATAAAAGAAACAAACAAAAAAAACCAAAACACAAACAAAAAAACCCCCTCTCTCCAAGCTAACAGAAGAGAGAAAAGAAACGGAGGGAGTTCGCTAAAATGCCTCCTCCTCCCATCACTAAACCCTTAGCGGTCTGGCAGGAAATTCAGGGTATCTGATGCTTCTCTGTTGGACATCAGGAACAAGCATTGCCCAAGTCTGTTTCCATACCTAAGCTACCCTGCCCGGGTCATCCTGAATACGGAACCTCTACCTCCTCCTCAGCCCTGGTTTCCTGGAATAACCTACACCCTCTAGCACAACCTCTTCTTTTCAAGAAGAAATGATGCTTGAGTGGATTACAAGCATGTGATAGCAGAAAAGGGCAGATGGTAGATACAGGGAGCAGCTGCCACTAGCAGCAAAAATGGTAGGGCAAGGTCACTTCAGGAAGTCTGGTCATAGCTAGAAATGATTTTGGGGTAGGTTTGGGTTTTTTTGTTATGTCTCTGAAATGAATATCGGATAGCATGAAACAACAGCTATTTCAACCTATATTTTCCTAGAACTGGACAGAAATCAACTAACTACTCACACAGGAGTTATTTGTTAGGAGTTATTTGTTAAGTACAGAGTGATAGAAAAGTGCTCACCGGCAGACTGAACCCGACCACTAAGAAATTCCAACAGAGTTGCAAAGGATCAGGTCCTTCTCCCCTGAAACACCTGGCTGTGATCTACAACGGCCAACTTGTGGAGTACATATCCCAGAAAAAGAGATATCTGTCTCAGATTCCAGTAGGACAATCTGATTCGCTCTGTGCAAAGGCCACTGAAAACATTCATGTTTAGCCACTTGCAACGCGACTGTTTGTATGAGCCGGTTACCGAAGTAAAAGTACACGGGTTATACACTTAAGGGCAGCCAAATCTAGCAACAGGATGCTAAAGGAATAACAAGGCAGCCAAAGCCCAGATCTAAATGTCTCCTAGCCCTTCCCCGTTTGTTTCTGCTGTGCAACTTCCATGCCACAACGTGTTTAACTCGCTTTGTCTGAGTACATCATGATAACAGCAAACAGCCGAGTTTGTCCCACACTCTCCCAGGAGGTGCTCAGTGGTCTGAACAGTTGATATGCCTTACAGTTAAAAACAAGATGCCACAAAAACAAAGCAACTAACAAAACACTAAAGCACCAAAGCAAGCATGACCATGCGCAGAGACAATGAGACACAAGGGTGCTTTTATCTGTTTTCTCTCGGAGAAGGTAATGGACCGATTTTAACCGATACCATTCTGATGCCTACCCTACACGGTGGGATCGCATACACACACTAATTCTTTCTTCTCACTCCCGTAGATCGCCTTTCTGTTGGGATAAATGCAACATAACTTTAACACCGGTCACTTGTAAACTAGAACAGCCTTAAAAATCAGAAGGAAAGTAAAAGAAGAAAAATTACACAGCCTCCTGCTCAAAACAATGTAGGCAAAGTCATCTTCAGACTACTCATGCACAGCACTACTGTATGGAAAGGAAAATAGTTTATTAAATTAGTCAGGCCTTTTAACTGCAATATGGTGTCAAATTAGGGATCCATGGCTACAGCTACTGTATAACAGAACCAGGGCTGATAAAAATACATTATATCAGTAAATAACAGGTATGCTAGTACCAAAGGAACATTGTTATATTGGAAGGAATATAAAGAAAAGAAACAAAATGGAGTTAAAGACATGTTCTTGTTAAATCCCAAGATTTCATGAATTACAGCCACATTAGATAAAATGAAGACATAAGAGCAGAGATCCCTAAATCCTCATAGCCCCCTAAAAGCCCCTTAAGCCTCAGGGCTTAAGTCAATACCTATTTGGTATTTTTACCTTTAGATTTTTTTATGCCATAAAAGTCTATTAGAGATTTTGTTGCATTTTCCACTTCAATTATCAATGATTAGCTGCAGTCAGGGAGGGGACATTATTCCAAATGGAACCCTTGGCACTAACATTCTTGCAACGTAAAATGATCAAATAAGTGATTATATTCGGTGAGCAATTAATTAGGAATGTGATCACCTCAAGGCATGTACCACATAGACCTATGGTCTATATAACTACTAAGAACTGTGGTTATTTATTCCTTCACTTTTTAAGTGAATAATCTACATTTCAATACCTCATTTAATGAGTCCTGAAACCATCTGTAAACTTTGAGGGTTTGTGAGTGGGCTTTTTTTTTTTCCAAAAAAATCCGTAATTGAGAAA
>NW_010389744.1:0-9394 GCF_000710305.1 Buceros rhinoceros silvestris | reverse complement strand
AGAACTTTACTCCAGAAGTTATTCTGCATCTCTTTCAAATATGTTATGAATGTAGACTTTTTTTTCCCCCTAATATGGCAGTACATCCTGATTCAGCTATATGGAAGCGCATACATACAGCTGTTCTTCACGTGCACACTGACACCTTCACTCAGAAGCACTCTATACTTCAGTACAGACTGAAGAGGTGTGATTCTTGAAGCACAATACCGACTGATAACTCAGTATAGCATAGATATTTCCAAGTCATCCTTATTCAGTGGTCCTCCCTTGTCTCGTATGAATCTGATCCCAACTCCTTCAGAAGTCCCACTGCAATGAGTTACCTTCATATTTATAGTCACTCTTGCTTTGAGTTCAGATAAAGAGGATGGTAAATTTGTTCACCAAAAGGGTTGTAAAGCGCTGGAACAGGCTGCCCTGGGCAGTGGTGGAGTCCCCATCCCTGGGCATACTTAAATGATGTGTAGATGAGGTGCTGAGGGACATGGTTTAGGGACCCTGGCAGTGCAGGGTGAACGGCTGGACTTGACAAGCTTCAAGGTCTCTTCCAACCAAAATCATTCAGTGATTCAGTCTAAGAAAGAGAGACTTGTGTAACTTCCTTAGTTTACTCAATGATTCTGCGATAGAGTCCATGACTCTGAATTATTTTATCCAGCGCATGCATTTCAATGCCTGATTGTGCCTGTCTAAGAGTGAATTATTACATGTTACTTTCAGAAATTTTGATTTAGAAACAGTATCTCTAGAAAAGTAGCACTGTTTTTTTCCTAAACATACAGAAAAAGATGAATGCAGAACTATCAAATACAGTGAGATAGCAGGTCTCTGAATAATTATGTATCTTTATTGAAGATACCCTCTGTAGATCATTTGAAAATACACTGGCATTATAAATCAATCTCATTTGGGGGGACTTTTTAAATATATATAATACATATAATTGATCTCCATCCCCTTTCCATTTCTTTTATGCACTTAAAAAGCTCAGGTAAAATGAAAAAGTCCCTGGACATTATACTCAGCAAGACCCTGCCACACACCATGGCCAGCTATCCACAAGATTACTGGTGACTGTCAAAAAACTGAACAGATAAATTCTGAAAATGTTGTGGGTTGACTTCCCAAACATCATAAAATAAATAAGCTCACTGTGCAAAGCAAGTATCGCAGAAAAATAATTGGAAAAGCAACATGGGGTGAAATTATCATCACTGAGTATGAAAGCTATACAGTAGCAGCCTACCTCATGCATAAACCAGGAATCTAAATAAGTGCACGGTAAATACATCCATCACTGAAACCCATATGGAGCACACAGACTTAAACAGCTACAGAAACAGAGCTCAGAAGTCATCAGAGATGCTTCCAGGTACAGCAGTTCTACCTATTTTGACTGACATTTTCTTCAGTTCTCAAGAATTAATAAGTAAACACAAAAGGATTAAAATCATCGTACCCAGTATTTAGAGTACGGAAATATAAATAGTCAGTTTGCACCACTATTCCTTGCTACGTAGTAAGTGACAATCCTGCTCTAATTTCCTGCACAAGGGTGACCTCAAAGATGGCTGTTCTGTAGTAGTAATAAATAGTAAATGCCACAGAGATAAATTATCAAACTGATTTAACAGGATAGAAACAATTTTGTTTTCAGCTATCCACCTTCTTCAAAGATGGAGCTTCTGGAAAGGATTTATCACCTCTGGGGAAGCCACTCCTTGTCTTAGAGACACTGGACAGCTGCACAGTGGGACCAAGGAAAGCGGAAACAAAAGGAAACCTCAGACCCAAATGCCAGTCAAAAGGTGCACCCTGTTCAGACGGCAGAAAATTCATCTGCTTATGTATTCAGGGCAGTGAGATCAACACCAAAGTGCTCCGGGAGCTCTCAACAAGAGCACCGTGCTCGCTACAGGAAAACCTCATTCATCTTAGCTCTGCTGACTTGCCCCATACCGTAGGAGATGAAAATGCTCCAGATGTTTATTTTAATAGTCTATTTTTTTCACAGGGGGGCTGCTTCTAGTCCTGAGTGTTGTCAGATTATGTCTTTCCTGCCCATCACAAACTGTCTCTTTGCATTCTGAATCCATATGCTTCATCAAATGTGTGACCTTGTCAAGAGAACAAATGGATTTCAAAGACCCTGCATTCCTCGGGGTCCACGTAATCACCATGTTCCATGACAACCTTATTACACCATTACAGATAAATGACAAATACTAGGCACACATAAATTATGGTGCAGAAGCACTCTACAGAGTATTAGATAACCCTGGTACCTGCATTACCCCTGTTAAGCTTCTTCCCTGCCTTATGGATGTCAGTATTCAAAGGGCATCATAACACAGACGGAAAAGACAATGCACACCTGGAACCTCTACCAACACACAGCTAGAAGAGGACACACAGGGGTGTATGCCGGGGTACGAGAAATGGGCACCACTTCTAGGTACAACAATTTAGACACGGCAACAATGAAATGCCAGTGGGTTTATGCGCACATCTAAACCTACAATGAATTTTCTAGGTCTAAGTGTTTTCTTGGACTAGGAAGCACAGCACAATAGATTAACCAACTGCTCCTTCCCCAGCTGGAAGAACCAGGGATTATTCCTACCCTCTACTTTCATGTCTGATCCCTTCCAAGAACTCAGCTCCCGTTCAGCAGAGCCCTTAGTGTCTGGGGAATTTCCAATAAAATGAAGGTAACACAAGGGTTGATTTTTGCGGGTTCCCCCCCACCCTGGCATTGCCTACTGATGCCCGGCAGACTTAGGTTAGATATCAGGAAAAAATTCTTTCCAGCAAGGGCTGTGAAGCACTGGAACAGGCTGCCCAGGGAGGTGGTGGGGTGGCCATTCCTGGAAGCATTCAAAAGCCATGTAAATGTGGTGCTGAGGGACACAGCTTAGGGACCCTGGCAGTGCAGGGTGAATGGTTGGACTTGATGATCTTAAAGGTCTCTTCCAACCAGATGATTCTGTGATTCTAAACAAACAAGCAAGCGTATTGAATACGGAAGATATTTAATGATTGAATGTTCTGCTATAGCATGATGGATTCAGAGATAGCTCTGAAAATATTCTCTGCATTTTTCTTACTCATATGCAAATATTTATTGCTGAATTAGCCCAGTGTAAAGATGTGTGTTTCTGGAAGGCAAACTCTGCAAAGTCCCCAACACCAAAGAGGCAACACAGGCCAGCTCCAGAGAGGCTCATCACCTGGATGTGAAGTCTCCTACTGCTGCAGTAGCTCAGCCCTTTTCACCTATCATTATAAACAAAGAAAACAAACCAATTAAGAAATCAAGCAGCGTCTGGATATTGTAGGGGGCAGAGGCAGAAACAAGAGCTAGCGTATTATTTCTACTTCTATCACAGTTTTCATTTAGACCAAAACACTACACTCTTCTGTTGGTGCCCTGCTTGTACAAGGGGATCGCACTTTTTATTTTGCTTTAAATCATTAGAGGTTCACCCAATATCTATCATGTCCCATGAACAATGAACAGTACACAGACCAAAGACAGTGTGTGACAGACAAAGTGTTGTTTCTTTCTTAAGTATTCAAACATTAAAGGGATGGTAGTGCTGCCAAAGACACTGAGAGCATTTCAAGCAAAAGATGAGATGACGGCACACAGAGACTATTATTTCTAAAGTCACCACAATTACTTTTATTAGCAGGATGCTAATAAAAATACTTAGCTGTTTTGTGTAACTCTTTCCTCTGAGCATTAACCTACCATTAAAGACGATGAGCTGGTTGCATATTAAGTATGCCGCAGGTCATAATCCACGAGCAACTGAAAAAGCATCGGCATCCGAACATGGGGTGCAGATGATACTGCAGCCTCAATGCAGAACGGCATCTTTCACCCCAGAAGAGAGGAGAAGTTTGGGAGGACACTCTTGACTGTCAATAGATCACCGACGCACAGACATCTAGAGCAATGGCAGGTCATGTTTTTAGAATGCTAGGTGTGTTACTTTCTGGTAGTTTTCCAGGTCTTAGTGCAGGGGCTACTACAAAGCAGGCTGGTATGCCCTGAGAACAGAGAGTGCCACAAAGGAGAAATAGAAGCATTGGAACGAGAAGCAAAACAGCCCCGTGAATAACCCATGAGCTGTTAATTCCCACCTCAGCAGGCCTAATTAATGCCTTCATTTCTTTAATTCCCATTCCTATGCCTTTTTGGCATACCTATGCTTCATCTTACTGCCAGCTTGCTTTGTCATGTTTGCACCTTGTTCCACATCGAATTAGGGAAACTTGGTTGTAGGTTCTGCCTTCCGTCCTGTTCAAAAGACATTTCATTTAGTTTGTTTGAAGCAGAATGGATTCATGTGTATCAAGAACTCCCAGTACAAAGTCCTCCAAGAACAACGGAAAGGACTGGAATTCCAATGCACTGTCCTTCAAGACTAGACTACTCAGGCAGTATCACGATGGTGAATCACACATTCTGGTGACGTGGGGCCACACTTCTTTGAATTATGCATCATTGCTAGTTTAATAAAACTCCATGACTCATACAGTTTTAAGGACAGAAAGATCACCATCCTCTGTAGGAATGAATCCACTAATACTGGTTTCATGAAACAATGGAAAAAGCCTTCCTAATCAGAAGCCTTAAAAAGCATAGAAAAAACCCAGAAACTCACACATCAGCTGAGACAGAACAAAGGGCACTGTGTCCAAAACACAAAGACATGAGAGGGGAGAAGCACATATTTTGTGCTAACATTAACACTGCATTCTAAGTTAATTCTCCTTCTCCTCATCCTATCCCATTTAACTTCAGCTTTTCTTCAGCATTTAGTAGTCCACAATTTCAATGCCTTCCATTGGGTTTACTTGGTAATCCCAGTTCAAGAGAAGACTAGAGGAGCCACCAAGTGTCCTCCACAAAAGTGGAAGGTCTCCAAGATGTACTCATTGAAAAATGTGACATAATAAAGACAGTTGAAGTAGTCGGGCTTGTTCAGCCTACAGGAAAGATGTCTTTAAAACTTAAAAGGTAATTGAAAGAGAAGATGGAAGTACACTCTAATAAGGATGCACAATGACACAACCAAAAGCAAAGGGTAGAAACTGAATTAGTGGAAATACCAACTTGATATAAGAAAAAAAAAATCCTCACACGAGGACCACTCAAGACTGGAAACAGGTTGCCAGAAAAGTAGTGCAATCTCCCTCTCAGCAAATATTCAAGACTCAGGCTGCTGATAAACTAATCTAAAGCACTGCTTTCAACAGAAAGTTGGACCAGATGAGCTTCAGAGCTGTCTTCCAACCTAGTCCTTTTTCAATATTCCACGCAACTAAAACACTGAGTTTTATGATGCGTAATTCTCCCTTAAAAACAACCGACTCCAAGAAAGCTGTCTCAGTCCTCAGCCCATCTGAATTCTGCCTACGTTTCACAGAAGCCTGTGAGCCACTCTTTTGAAGTTAGGAACCATAAGTATTAGACTAAATTAAATGGAATTGCACATGTTATACATATGCATATTTACAGACACTCTAAATTTGCTGCTAAAGGAAAAGACTTTTTCTTTAAGGGACTTCCCACTGTGTCCAAGTTTCCTGAACAACTCATGACGTCTTCCTTGGCACCAGTATCTTCCACCACATTGCTTTGATTAGTGGTAGCAGCTGTCCCCTGCATGCTCTGTTTCCTTGTGTGGCACTGGGGACAGACCTGCAAGGAGAAGCCCCCCCAAGCACAGGACCAGCAATGGAAGTTTCTATTCAGACCTTGAATAGTGAATGTCTTCCTGCATGCACACAAGAGAGCAGAGGATCAGCAACAGAGGAAAAAGAAGGGAGGGATGTAGCCTAAGGGCTCTGACGGAGTTCAGAGCCAGCCATCCCCATCTGCCAGTGCTCATCAAGGACACTATGAGGACTCCAGGTAAAGCTGAGGAACCACAACTAGATCCTCACCCAGCTCCTGCCCTGCTACTTCCCAGACAGACAGCAGAGAACCCGTGGTCATTCGCAGCGTGATAGCCATCAAATCACACCTCAACTGCGCAATCTAGTATGGTCAGTTTATATTAATCCCTTCAATGTTGTGGTGGATAATAAAAGCTTTTACAGAACTTGTGTATTTCTCAAGGGAGAGTGAAATCTGTCCACTTTAGAAGAAGCAAGAAAGAAGTAGAAAAAAGCAATTATTCTCAGAAATGCCCTATGATATTGCAAAGTACCCACAAAACCTTTTGTGAGCCATTCACCAGTTTAAAAGTCACCCATAACAATCTCTGTACAAACCGTTTTTAAAAAAAGGTCAAATATACTGACATATTCTATAAAAAGGTTTCATTAGCAAAATAAAAAAAAACAAATGAACAAGTAGATGATGAAGAATGACGGACTGGGAACGTTGAACCATGTTTATGCGACTTTAATGTTCTGCAACTATAAGCTTGCAGCACTGATGACTTTCATAAACAAAATACTGGCTTTGACAAAGCAATGACTCGCTGCAATCTGACAATCTTCTAGATTAGAAAAAAAAACCAACAAAAAACCAAATCAATCCTTTTTGCTTGATCCAGAAACATGCATGTCTTTGGAAGCAGAGTGCAAAGGGAAAAGCAATCCCTTCTTTCTCCCCATACAAATACGCAGACATAAACCCCGCATTTTCAGCTGCCAGCAGTGCTGCAGTTCTGATAACTCAGAATAGGTAGCTCTCCTCACTGTACTTCAGCACAGCTTGGAAAACATATTTACAGAAACTGAATCTGTTTGCAAAGAAATGCTCTTATGTGCTGTTTACATTTGCAAATCAAAACTTTATCTTTTTTTAAAGCCATGTGTTAACAAGACATGCAAGGCAGGCCTGGCTGAAAACAAACATGAAAGAAATTTACAGTTGAGCAAATTAATCAGCTAATAATGATCACACTGAAAAACACACAGGACAACAAAAACTATTTTAAAAGATAAAATAAGGTTTAATATAAAGTGTATTATGCAGAAATTAATGTTGTTTACATTTTTTGAAGTAACGCAGATTTATTAAGTATTGTCAAATTTTTCTGGGAGAAACTATAAACCCTTCCAAAACATGCAAGTGATCTCAGATGTATCTGATGTGGACTTCCTAGCCTCTCAGAGTCAGATGGGTATTGCATTGCCTGCACGTCTTAATACCGATTTTCTGCAGCAGCTGAATTTATCAACATGAAGAACTACATAATTTTTAAACAACCGTTGCTGCACTACCTTGGTAGATGTATAGTAGCTACTTTTATTTATGTTTGTAAATTCAATGCAAGTAATAACACTTTGGAATATATTTGTGTATATATATTTTTCTAAGATGAATTCTCAGTAATGGATAAATAGGAACAAACCTCCATCCATGTTTTAGTCATTGTTTCCTGTTCAAACTGTTCTTTGAGATACCTTAGTATACTCCTATTTATGGCTTTTCCTATTAACATGTCAACAGACCTCATCATACAGTAAAAGAAATCGGAACACGTTAAAGGCAATATTTTCCTATCTGAAGTAGGAGGTGTTTGCACGAGTTCCTGCAAAGTGGGGCTATCTTAGTACATCTTGCACAACAAAAACGACATTTGGCTCTGAGAAAGCAGACAGACAAAATGCTGGTGGTGAAAAGCCCCGTTCCATAATTCCTATTTATGCGGAGTACTTCTAATTATCACTTACTGCTCCAGATATTAACTGAGTAGTACATCAAAGTCCGTCTATCAGGCTGCCTTTCTCCAGCGTACATCTACATTGGCTGAAGAGGCTCCCCCAATTAACCACTAATCCTTATTTATCACACAATCTCTAAATTTTTTGTGGTTTTCAAGCTCCGTGTGCCTTTGTTCTTTAATATTATTATTTCTGAGAAATACGCATTAGCATTTGCTCTCACTCAGTTCCAGAATATATCTTGAATAATTATTTCCTCATAACAAAAACACATTTTTTTCCCCCCAAACAAATTCTCAAAGTCCACAGGGCTGAAAGGCAGTATGTAAAGACTTGTTATGTGATCCATGAGAAAAGTGAGGGGGGTAATAGCTAGTTTCAGCCAGATGACTGTGCAGCCACACTGATTCGGTGACTGCACTAATTACACGTGGTGTTTCACCCATATCTCTCAACTGTAACTGCTATTTAAAACCGAATTTCTCAAACAGAGAGCCCACATGCAGCTCCATTTTGTGTTACGTTTTTCTTCATCACGGACCCCTCTCTACCCTGTTGCTCTTAATGCTCTTTGATCAGACCCTCTACTGACACTTAATGAAGATCATTCACACAGCAGAGAATCGAATTCCTGTAACAGCAGCAGTATATTTCCATACAGAACTTCTTGTTACCAGTTTATTAAAGCAACATGCTATGTGCATCCCTAACTCACGAGTTTGCAAATTACGTGGGGTGCTTATGTCTGCAAAAATACATAGACTACTGGAGGTTTAATTCCCTGAAGTTCTACCAACCTTTGGAAATATTTCTCAACATAAATTTGGTATTAACCGTAACTGCACAAAAAAAGAAGGAGGTTATTCAGTTTTATTTTCAAATGCAGTAGATTTTAAGAGTTCCTGATCAAAATTCTCATATAGCTTTGCACCTTGTTTTCATATCCACTTGTCTGCATGAGAAACAGTAAGATCTCCTCTGCTTACGTTAAACTAAATGGCCTTGGCAGTTATACGTGATCTCCTTCACTTGAAATCAGCTACTAGAAAGACTACTACCTGGTCTACGGCTGCAGAACACAACAGGATTTAAACCTGCGCAAAGTGAGAACTTGTTTATGTGTTTTTGCAAACAAGGAATAGGCTTAAAGACAGGCATTTAAACATTCCATTCAGCCAGTGCCCAAAATTTCAATCCACTGTGGCACCGCTAATGAAGACCATATTTACTACAAAATATTTTAGCACAATATGTGTAACAGGCTACCAATTAATAACTAGAAGTGTTTATTTTGCAGTGATGTTGCTCCATCCCGTTAGCCGGATCATTACTCATGAGACCAACTCATCCTCAGACAACACAACGCACCCACTACAAAGTACTCCCGTATTTTCCCCCTCAGTGGATGGCTGCAATTAACTGATGATGTGTTGATACTACCTAAACAACACCACACTTGCTGTATGTTAGCTTTTGAGTTGCTGAAGTTCATGCAGCTTCAACAAAAACACAAATACTAGTACTCGATGTCTGTTACACCAGATAGACCATTTCTTCCATGACTGTTTAAAATTCCTGCAATTTCTTAATTCATTAAGTACCCTAAAAAGAATTGGGACTCTAAAGCCTCTTCTTGCCTTTTAGTCCCTAGCTCATGATTTGCTTCATTTATCTTCCAATTTAAAAAATTATAATAAAA
>NW_010389743.1:37654-37922 GCF_000710305.1 Buceros rhinoceros silvestris | reverse complement strand
GGGTTGGGAAGCGGGGGGGGCAGATAGTAAAGGAAAATAAGTCTATTGCCTGGAGAAATGATGCAATGTTACTGCTGCCCAGTGGCAGTAACCGGAATTGGGTCATTTTAGGGACAAACGCTGGCAAAATTCAAGTCACGTCCACTTTTGATATAAGGATGTGTCCTCTTTAAAAATTGTTATGCAAAAGACTCTCGTACGTGATCTTCTTGCGATAAAAAGCAGCAAGCCAAATATTGGAGCCCGAGTCAATAATGTATGAACAGAT
>NW_010389743.1:33542-37544 GCF_000710305.1 Buceros rhinoceros silvestris | reverse complement strand
CCTTTCTCCCAGGCAATTATTTCAGCAATTGAAAACCTCGCTCGCCTCGAATTTCAAAAATAATAATAACAACAATAGCAAAAGTAAATAAAGCCCAGCACAAGTGCTGTGGTCTCTTGCTCTTTGCCCCTTGCTCGGGAAAGGTTGGGTGTTTTTTGTTGTTGGTTATCTTTTTTTTCCCCCAGCCGGGGAAAGCAGCTGAGAAGGTATTTAAAACAACAGCAGCCCGAAAATCACAACAATTCATAATAATCTATGGATCGCGGGAGTAAACAGGCATATCACGGGGACACCGGCCTGCCCGTATTTATTTGTCTTTTAAGCTCCGGGTAAATTAAGTTTCCGGCTGCATAATTCTAACAAAAGGTGATATAAAATGCACTGGGAGAGTAATAGATGATGGCACCAAGGATCAGAGGGGGGAGCGGGTTTAATGCTGATTTATGTGCCAAAGGCCGGGGCGCGCCGCCGCCTCCGCGGGAGCAACGCAGGCAGTTCTGCGGGTGCGGGGGTTCCTTGGTGGCTGTGTGGCGGGCGGGGGGCACGGCCCTGAGGAACCAGTTGTGAAGGAGCCTGTGCCGGGAGGTGGCTTGTCCCTGCGTTCCTCGAAAGACACACGTCCCTCACCAGGACCGGGGGGTGGAAATAAATGCGGCTGCAGGAGGAGGGCAGCGGGTGAGGGCAGGGGGGCTGGCAGCAGGGACCCCAGCAAGGGGCAGAAGGCGGAGAGCTGCGACAGGTTTCCCCGAGCCATCCTTGTGCCTAAAGTTGCTGCAAAGCTTTCAGAGATAAAGCCCTCATTACCCACTGCAGGCTACTTTTCCCCCTCTTTTTGCTCTGTGCCCCTTGCCCTGTGGCTGCAGGGCACTGACAGCCATACAGCAGGCAGGGTTTCCTTCGCATGCTTATCTCTGACTCCACGATAAAATCTTTCCCCCAGGTTCACCAGTTCTGATCTTGGTCTTGAATTTGGTGCAGTGGCAATGTCCAGCCATGTGTTTTGGTTGCAAAAGCAAAGAGAAGGTCAAAAGCAAAGAAACCGAACTTTCTGGAGAGAACCTGGCAGAGTCTGGGGTCTGCACCCTCCAGGAGAAACTATGACTGGGTTAAAAGTGAGGACAGGACTTTGGACCCATTTGGATGCTGGGTGGGAGGAAGATGAAAATTGATTCCTTCTGGTTCATACAAAGAAGTCTTGCAGGAGCACCAAGATGTAGGAGCACCCAGTCCCACTGACCTGCTACAGCTGAGAGCCTTTTCCAAGACATGCCAGAGTACAATAGAAACACTTGCTAGCATGGCACTTCACCTGCACACCCAGCCCTGCAGCCAAATCCCACATCCCTCTCCAGACAGCAGCCTTACATTCCTGAGCTAGACAAATGATGAAAAAGTTCCAGTTACCGTCTAATGAAAGGCCTCCATCTCCCTTCCCCCAGAGGTTTCCGATGCACATATAATTAGCTCTCAATATTTCATGAATATGGGGTTTTACTAATTCCTTTTCACTCAGGAGATTTCGCATTCGTCGTTTCACCGTCTCTGTCATTTTGCTCAAAGCCGTGGCTCCTGGAAGGGTGGTTACGGGTTGGGGTGGGTTCTTCTAGCTGGATACACAATGCCCCTCAGCCGCCTGAGGCCTTAGCCCCTAATCCTGAGAGACACAGGTCCCAAATGAAGGACCAGTTTCTTTTTTTTTTTTTTTACATGCAGAAAATTAAATATGCTGTGCAATTTTGGTCCTTTGGGGCAAACATTTCTTGCGATGGGTAGTGATTCAGGAACAGGTCTTCTGCTTCTGAGTTAGAGAGTGTTTTGGAGGAAGATTGGTAGTTTCTGACCAAAAAGAGCAGCCATCTCAGACAAACCAGGATGCAGAAGTCAAGCTAAGTGTCATAAAGAATTGTCGTGCTAAATCTTGGTGATCTTCCACAACAACAGCTCCAAATTCTCTGATTACTACACGACTGTATTAGTATGAGCAACTCTAAGCTCCCTATCAGTATAATGAAGGGAAAAAACCTACCCCCAGCATCACCTTAATTTCTTTTTTTTTATCTGTTTCATTGGAAAAGAGAGAGGTAAATAAAAATGTTTCTGTGTTCATAGTCTGCATAGAAAAAAAAAATTGGGAATATTATATACCTTCCCCAGTACCAGACCTGAGACTGATGGGAGGCTCGAGGCTCAGACACTGAGGATGCCCTTCGCATGCAGGGCTGAAGCACGGTTGGTTTGGTCTGCCAGGAAGCTGTCCTTTCCGTTATGATTCTCCTGATCGACCTGCCCAGGTGCTGCAAAGGGTCTGACTCTGTCACCCACATGTCACACTGAGCATCCAGCATCCTCTTTGGATCAGTCTGAAAATAGTTGCACTAGGCAGAAATCTGCTGGCCTCTGCGGGAAAACAGGGCTTTAAACTTATTCTCAAGAGACCGAGGAGGACCTCCAGCTGCTGCAGGGCAGGCTTTCCTGGGCTAGTTGTGCAGCAACAGCCATTCTTCCTCTAATCATGCCATAGTTATTGACTATATCTTTTTTCATGTGTCTTGAGTTGTGATGTAACTGTAGCGCAGTCTTGGGGGAGTCTTCCTAAATGCACTGCAAGAGTAGAGTTTGGTCCTTCTGTTCAAGCAGATTTACACTAATGGGCTTTTCACCACATCTTCTTAGTGCTAAACACTGACATTTGCAATGCAGTGGATGAGCCTCGGTGAAAAAACAGCTCATTAAAAACCCCATAATGTCCATAACTTACTTATTATTAATTTAAATGACTGTGTTATGATTTGTAAGAAGGAAAACAAATCGTAAGACAAACAGTACTTAGAATCACTGAGCCTGGTGGGCAATGAATTCAATTTGCCACACGTATTTATTTGGATGTTAAAGAGGTTTTCCAGTTTACAGTAACTGCTGTCTCTCTATGTGGTCCATTGAAGGACAGCTTTGTTTTCTCCCATTAAACTTTGTGAGTCACACTGGTTACTGTGCTTTGCCTATTTCTCAATAACAACTTTACGCTTATATGGGCCTTTTCCGCCCTACAATTCTCTAGTTGTTTACTAGGAAGCCAAGAGGAGCTGGTGAGAGGGAGAGGAGTTTCCTGAGTGACTGACATGGGTGCAGGATCAGGACCTGCAGGCATTCTGCTGAGTTCTGAGTCACATTCAACAGGATTTTTCCCTGTGTCAGGGACAGACAGTTCATTCTCTTAACGGCTGTCTGTGGGTGTGCTGCAGTGGGATTTTTCTGTATTTATCAATCCCTGGGAGTGACAGTGCAGGTAGTGAAATCCCGTGGGAGTTAGCACGTTTGGAGGTTATACACCCAGGCCTATGCAGCCTAAAGGGAACATCTCAGAGACTGAAAATATCTCCTTTAGCTCTCTCAGGAGTGACATGCAGCAGAAGCAGGACCCTAAGGCAGAAAGGTTTTACCCATCGCTGCTCTGGGCTGAGGTGGCCAGGGCTGAGACCCTGGCCAGCTGCAGGCACTGCTGCACTGTGCCCCACGGTGCCTGCTGGCTCTAAGGGATCCAAAGCCATGCAGACACTGCTCTAGTGTGCAGGGAACATGTGGCAGAAGGGCTCCCAGAAAGGACTGCTCCCGTTTTTACTGTTTCCTGCTGCAATATGATTATTCTTTAATCTGGTTTTCAGTGTGCACACTTTGCTGTTTGTCCCGTGACTTCAGAAGTCAATACAATGTTTAATCCAACAGTGATTTACTGATCCACAGTTCTCACCTGTGCATGGAGGAAATGCCATGGGTGTGACATCATAGGCCACATTCTCACCTGGAGTAAATGGTGATGGAGAGGCAGCTTCAGTGAGCCGGGCTGTCCCACTGCCGGTGCTCCAAGCACAGGCTGCCCGGAGTGCGCATCGTGGGGGCTCACTGCTTACTGCACATGGAAACAGTCTGGCCCCTTTCCTGGGGTTATTAATGCCTTCTTTTTTTTTTTTTTTTTTTTTTTTTCACAAACTGGGTTTTCACAGA
>NW_010389743.1:17155-33484 GCF_000710305.1 Buceros rhinoceros silvestris | reverse complement strand
TTTTTTTTTTTTTTTTTTGGTCCAAATGCTGGTTTCCAGAGACATCTTGTGGCTCTCACCAGCTATCACAGCTGAGCTACTCCGCATCCCAGCACGCTGCTCCTCCTGCGGTGCTGGATAGCCAAGCTGCTTCACCAGCTGCTTGCTCTTTCCACCCCGAATGAATTTTTTTTTTTTTAACTCTTGTTGTGTAGTTTTGGCTTTGTGGTACTCCACTCTCACATATAACTCAGGCTAGGTTATGGATGTAAGCATCCATCTTGCAGGAGGGAAGCCCTCTGTAGAAGTGTCACTGGTGTGGGAGCCCTCCCAGCCTGGTGTCGCCACAGCAGATGAGTGTTTGCTCCTTATGCAGCACCCAGTGCTGATGTCTCAGAAGCGAATGCAGTACAGGATTTTTTTCATTAGCACCTTTGATACTAGTACTACAAAGGCAGAAAAATATAAAGCAAAAGTACTTTCGTGAGAAGCAGGGTAAGGGCAGAAGCTGCGGGCTGGCAGTGTATCCCTGCGTGCTGCAGACGAGGAGGGCCACCTCCAGCCCTGTAGCAGAGACTTCCAGGAGCAACTTCTTAGCTGAAGTGGGAGGGAAGAGCCCCATTGGTGTGTTGAAGATGATCCTTTTTTTGAAAGGGGATGGTAGGAAGCAAAAGTGAGGAATGGATCCCATGACCATGAAGGTCCAGTCCATCGCCATGCTGGCTGCAGAGGTGGCGGTGCAAAAGCAAAGTGCTCCCTGACACTGGGGAGTAAGGCACTGCTGGACTCCTAAAATCTTTTTAGAAGTAACGAATTAGCAATAAATATTTGGTAGATAAAGAAAGGGCATTTAAACCACTTGGTGTCAACAGATCTTCTCTTGTAAACCTCTTGTTTAGTCAGCAAGCCCATCATTTTGTCTACCACAGTGGCTTGTACCTGCAAGCACTGGCAGCCCCACACTCCTGAGCACACGCAGTGCTGCAGCCGACTTCTTGCTTATAGCTGTGTGGTGCAGGAGCGAGGTGCCAAGTTCAGGCAGGGAAATGAAGGCTGTTCCTCAAGCCCCAGGCACACCAAGGATCACCGTGGTGCTACACTATGCAAGATCTGTCTGACCAACACCCAGTTAATCCTCCATCCTTTTGATGGGGAGATAGAAGCTGTGGTGTCTGAGCCAGCAGATTGCTTGTCTCCATCTAGCCAGGGATTCCCTTCCAATTGCACAAAGAAAGCTTCGTAGACGGGGGTGATTTTTAAAGTGTATCCCACAGCCACACAGACTCTTGCTGGGTCCAAGCCATCTACGCAATCTACTTTCCCACTTTCCCACTGGTGTATAATTTTCTTGGCACTTTCCTTGCAACAGGTGGGCTGCAATGTAAGGAAACGTAATGTGACTGCTTCACTCTCGTCTAGGAAGAGAGATTTACTGCAGAAGACACACTGCTTACGGCTTTATGGAGATTTCTTATCTAAAGCTATGTAACACCCTATGGCGGGGGTCCACAACCTCAAGAAAGACTCAGAACATCCAAACAAATGTTTTCAAGCAGGAAAGGAGCCAAGTTACCACGTCTGTGCACAACATCAGGATGCTGGGCTGGGAACTGTAGCTGAGATCACATCACCCTATAACCCCATTTCGCCTGTCTGGGGTCCAAGGAACCTCATGTAATTCATCCAGCCCCAGAGGAAAGAAGATATCATGGATGAAAAATGACTTCCCAGGTGCCCTGGACAATGTGTTAGCTGTGCTGGCTCAGACAGCTTGCTGCGCTCAGTCCTCAATCTAATCTCCATCCAAGAGGGGGTTAAGCCCATAACATGGCCTTGGTAATGGCAGCTACAGACCTGATCACAACGGTGGTCGAAGAGATCTGTCTCCTGGCCTCTTACAGATGTGAGGTACCACACAGGGAGGATGTGTAGCCTGGCAGAGAAACAGAGGAGCTCATGTCCCTGTGTTGCTGCTTGAGGCAGCTTTTCTGCATGGGGCTGATGTCCGCAGGGAGAACCAGCCCCTCCATGGCAGGCACCGCTGCAACAGCCACACTGCAAAGCAACAAGCACGTCATGAGTTATGACCACTAAACAGCAAGGCAACACTAATAAATCTTAATCTGAAGACTGATAAACTGTAAAACACAACATAAAATATGATACACGGGTTGGTGTTGAGCCTGTGAGCCTCTGATCTGTTCCCACAGGGGCAAATTCTGGCTGATTTTTACTGATGGAGCTCAAAGCAGGCCAGCTGCAGTCACACAGGCTAAAGCTGGCCTCATGGCTCTTATCTGAATAATTCCTTGTTATTAATAACTTTTATAGTTGTTACGTGGGACTGAATGGGATGTGCTTTTTCAGTGAGGATAAACCATTCAATCATGTAAAGCCTCGCCTAAGAGATGTTGCTAGATGAATCATTTAGGTTGATTAAGGGCTGTGTAAGTGATATATTAAAGATGTGCCAAGCAACATTCCTTGATGGGGAAAATTACGTGTTTTCTGGCAGATTCATAAGCTAAGGAATTCATCTGTGGGTTGTTAAGGAGATTATGGTCTGCTGTGTGTCTATATACATGGGAATGGGAATACCAGTTGGTCCAGTTTAATAGATATCCAAAATAATCTGGTCTTGCTGAAATGAAACTGTCAGTCCAGGATGATGCTGGGTAAACTTTTGACTCATCAAATCAAACTGATTCTTTCTGTAACTCTTATGTCAAGAAAGAATTTGGTCCATGGGCTTCAGAGACAGAAGCAAAGTGGGACATGACCAGCAGAGTTAACTCTGTGAACACAGTTCCCCTTTACATCAGGAATATTTCTTGCTAGGACCATTGAAAGAATAGCTAAATATTTCTGTAACTATAGCTAAGTTTAGGATCAAGTGGAAGTTCAATAATTATTGCATCCTTTTCATGTCCTCTTATTTTGATCCATATATTAACTCCTCTTTCATTGAAAGTGATCCAAGATGGGAATTAAAACCAACTAACCCCAAGGAGGAAAAATGAATTTTAACTTTAACCTCATGAGAAACTTTTGGTGCCTGTGGTGCCATCCCAAGGCAAGCCCAGATGCTCCCAGCTTCTCAATCACTCTTTCAAGAAGGTGTCCATGGGGCTGGGGACAGGGTCTGGCTGGGGTGACATCCAACCTCATGCTGCCACCAAACCAGCAGCTTCCTGAGGGAAGGACAGGACACCTGAACTGTTGGCAGTTTGCCATACACCAACCGGGCCAGCTGAAAGGAGGAAAAACATGATCAGAAAATGTGTTTTGCAACATATATGTTTTTTTATACCTTTTTTTTCTTTTAATTTTGTTGGAAATCGAGCATGTCCCCCTGCCCTTTGCACTACCCCGCTCTCTCCTTTCATCTAAATTATTTTTTCCCCACGTGTTTGGTATGGTCTCAGTTTGGATTGCCATTCGGTTCTTCAGGCTGCCTCTTAAAAACTACTTGTGTCTGTTTCTGCCAATCTGTCTCTTGGATTCTGAATTTCACATTAAGACAGCACTGAAAATAGAGGTGCGTCCAATCTGAGCTTTGTATTATCACTGTTGTCAGCGATCTAACTTCATATTGCTTTCAAAACAGAGCCAATTTACTGTCTCATGATCTGTTTGTAGGATTTCCTAGTTTGTAGTTCTTACTTTTCCATGCCTTCATATCACACGATAATTTTATCATCCTCCAGTGAAGGATTTCAAATCACTGCTTAGTTTCTGTCCTGTATCCTCCATCCAAGGGCACATGGCACTCGTCTGCAAGCCTCCTCTTACCAGTTGCCAAAGGAGGGGAAACCCCATCTTGGCATGTTTCTCCCTAATATTTCACCTCCCTGTTTGACCCTGTTTCTGCCCACTGTGCCCGGGCTGCAGCTGATGACCAGAGGAGCTCTCCACTCTTGCTCGGAGAGTGCTGTTCTCAGGGAGGAGAGAGATGATAATTAATATTATTAACTATGTGTCATGGACAAACCCAGCTTAGGAAGAGCCCGGAGAGCTTACAGATGGGGAGCTTATGGTCGCATCAATCAGCTGAATAAGCAAATGAGAGAGGCAGGCTCTTAAGCCCATTTACTCAGTGGCTCGGTACTCTGCAGTACTCAAGTACTTTGACCGTCTCTCTGTGTGCTTTATGAGGTTATTGTGGCCATTATATCTCTCACCTTCACATTACCCATTATGGCTTTGAGAGATGTTTAAAGTGAACTTCAAAGAAAGCCTAGAGTTGCTTAATGCTGCGGAGGAAACTTTAATAGCCAGTAGCTTGGGTGAGGTTTAACCTTCAGGGAAGCAGGCTGCGTTCGGGTACAACTCCCAGATCAGGCGGCAGACCTCTTGCCTTATGCCGCAGGGATGGGCATGGTTTGATACTGCTCCAACAGGAAAACAAACCCTGCTATGGATGCAGCCATGGCCACTGAAGGGATATTTTTCTGGCTTATACCATGGAGAGGACACAAGGTGCAGATAACAACTTTAGACATGTCTGAGTGAAGGGCACTGCCAGCTGGAGGTGGACAAATCTTAGGTGATGGATGTTTCTTTATGGTGGTGTAAGTATAAACATACTGATTAAAGGCTTCATCTTTGAAAGGCTATGACTACCTGAACGGCTTCCAAAGCAATACTTGATGCTTTTCCACCACCATGGAGGTGACGATGCTGGGAACACTCCCTGCACCTCTCTTTCCAGCAAAACACAGCCCGAAGGACAATCAGGTTCAATCAAACATATCAAAAAGCCCAGCATTTGCCTGGGTAAAGAAATGAGTTCTACACTCCCAGCAAGCCTCCAAAAAGCCTCCGCTGATCTACAGAGCCTGAAGTCCTCAGCTGGCTGGAACAGATAATATCTTTCAGCTACTTGTTGAGAGCACACATTCCTTGGGAAAGCTATGATAAACCTGGCACTTAACAAGGCTCACAAACCAACTAAACAGCTGTGGGAGACATTTGGTGTGTTCAACAGTAAAGAGAGGAATGCTTTGAAGACTGGGCTTGTAAGGCAGAGCTCTGTCAACTAGCTCCGGAGCAAGCCAGCGAACGGCTGAGGCGTATGGAGCAATCTCAGCCTTTATGACTCCACAGCACTGCGACTCCCCTCCTGGTCAGCGTGCCCATGATTTATCCACCCCACACCCCCGGGCTGCTCTGCTGTTCTCGCTCCCTGTGTTTTCCAGGGCTCTGTTTCACATTAACTCATCAGCAGGTTGCAAAGTCAGCGTGCCCAGGGAGAAGCTTTTTAAGAGAGACCCTGCAGATCATCATCTCTTTGCCACAGAAGGAAACGGGAGGGAGGAGGTCGCCTCCTGCTCCTTCTAGCCATCAGCTCCTCCATCAAGTGGATGTGAATAGTCTTGATACACAAGGGAGAAGCACAAGAAAGAAAGGGGCTCTGGGCTAGGCAAAGTCACTGACGGCTTTATGTTTTAATAAATAGTTTCTGTTATTCAAAAGTGCTGAAGAGCACCGGAAAAAAAATGCAGCCCTGGGGTACCAGGCATCTACCTGCATCTGTTATAGTCAAGGTGTCCAGATTTGTTTGCTTGGATTTTTTTTACAAGATACAATATTATGCCACCTTCCATCAAAGAACAAGGACAGAAGCTGTTTCATCTTAACACAGGGTGGGGAGATGCTGGGTTCCCATCCAGGTTTCCACCTTTCCTGGTTTGCACCTCTGGTGCTGAATGTCTTCTGGGCCATTGACCATGCAGCACGTACCAGAGAGCTCACAGCATCGGACCTGGGAAGGAAGAGATCACGTTCAAGATATCCTCCTGCAGATGCTCTCAGAGACTGAAGAACATCCAGGTCTTTGAGAAAAAATACCTGGTAACTCTGAATAACAAGTTATCCCCACAGGGAGATCTTACACTGTCACCGCATTACAGGTGACGGATTATTTCTCCGAGCCCATTGGTAATCAGTGGCCTTTAGAAATACTGTTTTTTTCTGAAAAGCAGTTACTACACACAGCACTAACTTAGGAATCACAAATGGATACATCTTTCTTGCTTGCAAAATATGCTTTCAGTAAAGCTCACAGATCACCTCTGAGACCCTTCCTTGCAAAAGCAGCAAAGGAGGAGCTATTGGCCAGATGTGTAACACTTCTGGGAATCTTTAGTGATAATTTGAATTTTCATGGTACGTGTTTAGGTGTCAGAACTACAGATTTCATCTTTCTAGAAGGAAAGATTTAAGAAACATGGCATAGAAAACCCTGACAAACCTTTCCTCATTTACCCAGGAATTTTTCCATACTTTTTAGCGCCTGTCTAGAGGAAGAGGCAGAGCACGTGCTTATGTATCTGTTTGCAATTAACATCTATTCAGGGCCGCACTGAAGTCTGATGGCCCAGTGTTCCCAAAGCCTTGGGGAACGTGAAGGGAGCGTGGGGCTGGCAGCTCCAGGCCACTCCGGCACCGCACCACAAGGTGGGGATGCTACAATGCTAAACAGAGGTGGCTTCGGTGAGGGTAGCATGGAGCTAATTGCATTCATCTCTGTACGCTATGAAGTTTGTAATAGCCAAAAGCTAAGCTGTCACTTCGTTGCTTAGCCCTGTATACCTTGCTCCAAGCTCTGGGAAGTTACCTGGCATCGTATCTCCTGCATCATCACAGCATTAAAGGTTTTAGAAAATGTTAGTGCAAGTGCAATTTGGTTCTGGGGCCCCGACACTGTTTTTTAATCTCCCGGACAGACAGCACCGAGGCTGCTCTTGGTGCTGGGGTGAGCTGGCAAGACACAGACAGGCTCAGGAGAAAGAGGGGAAATCAGATGTGCCACCGCCTTTTCTTTTTTTCATGCAAGAGCAAGGTGACACTACCCTCATAGAAAGGTGATGGATTTCAAGCAATTAAGGGAGCCTCTTCCTCTAGAGGCTCAGCTAGGCTGGAAAACTCAGCACTTTGCGCTCCCGGTAAGTTTTATTTGGTTTCCAAAGAGGCAGATGCCACAGCGAGTGCAATTCCCGTGCAGAGGCAGCAGATGATGGCTCCTAAAATTGCAAGACAAGTTGTCGAGCCCTCCCTTGCTGGGCAGCATGCAGGCGGCAGACACTGAGGCATTTCCCTCGTGAACATTGGCCATCACTGCCTGCTCTGAAACACTCACTGCCAGGGGTGCCAGGAAAAGTGTGGCAGGCTTAGGGCTGTGTCCATGATTTGCCCTAGCAGTGATGGGCATCCTGCTCTGCCTACTCAGGCATCACAGGCTCCCAAACATTTCAGGCTGGGTGAGCGTGATACTTCCTACCAGCTGGCAACAGAACGTCTGACATAATGAATATGGGCAAACAATAGCTGTGATATTTCTTGGATTTAACAAAGTGCTTGACAGCCTAGAAAAGAGAAGTGGGAATTTGATTACAGTCTTCAAATATGCAAGAGGTTATTATGAAGAGGGCAGCAGTCAATTGCTCTCCATAGCTACCAAGGGGAGAACAAAAAAGAATGAGCTCAGCGTTTAGCAACAGAGCTTGGGGGTAGGCATTTGGGGAAAAAATATATCCTTTTTAGCTGTGGAGGTAATTATGTATTAGGACAGGTTATCTGTGGAGGGCTGGGAGTCTTTGAGTTTTAAGAGCAGCTTACACAAACATACATCAGGAATCATTTTAAGACCCTTCCAGGTTAACACCTTTTCCTTTTGTGAGTTTAAGTTTGCCCTGCTCCAGCTCTTGCCTTCATATCTCAGATCACCATGGACAAAGCTTGGAGAGAGGATCTCTGCATTGGGGGAGGATTTTTCCTAGACATCACCCCTCCAGACATGGTCCTGGGAGCCTCTTTGACATCACTGGAGGTGTCTCAGCCTCTCAATCCAGTTCTGTTAGTTCATGCACTGCTCTGACCCATCCCCATTTTGCTGCCTCTGATCTGAACATCCCAGCTCCTTGTCCCTCTGCTTACAGGAGCAGGCTTGGGTTTTATCTCAAGGTTTCTCCGTATGAACCTCCTTCTTGCTGGACTAGGAGTGCATAGGGGAAAGGCCTAAGTGTGGATCTTGTCTTAGTGAGGTCAGTGGGGACTACATTTTTGCTCTAAAGAAACGTAGAATGAGGCATGGCCTTACCCAAGCATCAGTTGGGCAGTGGCCTTGGCTACCCCACTAAAGCTGTGTGCGTGAACAAGATTCCACAGGTCTGCTCAACCAACTGTTTTCAAGCCAGTATTAAAGCTGGATCAGGAACGGTGAAAATATTTCCCAAATCAGGACTACATGAAGCAGCTGGGCACCCCAGTGTCATGGAGACCATTGCTCCCGCACTTAGAGCTGTCGCATGGACATTTATTGTTAAATGTACAGAAAATCAATAATCGAAATATGTTAGCTCTGCCCACTCGCATAAAGCAGAACACGACTTGATGTGACTTCCTCATAGCTGGGCTGGCCCAGAAACCAGCATGAACATGGTGGTTTTGCTGAGCTTCCTCGCAGTGGCCAGCCATGGCTGGGCAGCATGAGTGAGTGGGTGTGGGTAACCACCACCCAATGTGGCAGAAGTGGAGCCCAGAAAGTCGTTTTCACTAAAATGTCCATCATACCTCTATGTCAAACACGGCCAGGCCCACCATGGCTTCGTGGCTTCATGTGGAGAAAATCCAAGGCCATGGAGATCTGCTGGGATGTTTCCAGCCTCCATGTTGCGGTCTCCCACCCTGGGCTGCAGATGCCTCAAGAGAAAGCCACAGCTTTAATCCATAAACCTGGAGCAAATCACAGCATGGCAGCTGTGCATATATGAGCACTTGACAGAGAAAGAGATAAGCAGCTGCTGAAAAACAACAGCAAGTTCAGTTCTCCCTCAGCTCAGGCCGAGTTTGCCACTGTGGGACTGAGTTCCATTGCAGTTAGAGGCTGTGCTGTGGCCAGTGCTTTGAGAAGTGTCTGGGTTTAACATGTGCTTAGGCATGAGTTTGACCTAAAGCATATAAAACAGTGAGTCCGGAGACTCTGCAACAAGGTGAACATTTGCAAATGAGCCCAAGTTGTCACCTGTGGCTGAAAGGTGTTGCTGGTGTTTTGAGTCATTTACAGCGGAGGATTTATGCTATAAAGTCACGTTTTCTTCTTTGATTTTTTTGTTTATAAGACAACTTCAAGAGGACAAAAAAAAATACTTCAACAATCCTACTAGTTCATTTCTAATTTTTATCACCCCTGCAAATTTGTCAGAAGGAGCTCACCATGCAGAGGTGGACTTTCCCAGGGAAACAACATGCCAGAGCAGCGCTGATGGGAGCCTGGCAGAGGGCTCCTGCGCTCCCAGCTCACGCCTCGGACACTCACCGAAATCTCACAGAACATTTATCCGTGGCACCGACGGATGTGAAGGGGCACAGGAGGAAGACAAAACTTGACTGCTCCAAACAAGCAAAGTGCTTCAGAGCAGCTCAGAGGAGCTACTTACCCGGAGGTAGCACAGCCAGGTGCCACTCTCATCTCACGCCCCAAAAAGAGAACTGCCCGTGGGAAAAGAAACTGTTTTCTGTTTTTTTATTATTCTTACTTCTTGATATGTCTTTTTTCCTGACAAAACCCAAGACTTTAGCAAATGCTCCACCAATGACTTCTGCTCATCTCAGCTCTTTTTCTTCCTCACATGGGGCCCAAGGCCACTCAGGACAGAGATCCCAGAGGGTTTCCTCCTCTGTCAAAACACTCAGAAGCTAAACAAGGAGAGATAGGCAAAATAGAAGTTTTACTTATTTCTTTGCATCCTAAATCCTTGTCCTTTCTGTAGGTCCAGTGGAAATGCTTTTCTCCTATTGCCTTATAGACTGTACCTGGAAGACTGAGGGGTACCCAAACCTCAGCCACACTCGCTCGGTCAGCATCGTTCTCTTGCTGTCCAAGATGGACAGAAATGCCCATTGGACAGACCTTGGTGTTAGAAATCCAGTAGGACTTGCTTTTTCTTTGCTGAACTTGGATTATAAAATATACCCTTTTCCAGCCAGGGTTTTCAAAGTGGTGCCTGTAAAGGTGCATCTTCATCCATTAGCCTCTTAGTGCCCTTTGCACCGAACTAAAATGTATTTCAAGAATGTTTTCTATCTGGATTTATTTGAAAGCAAGAAGGGTCTTGGCAGGGCAGACAGCATAAAAAAATAATAGTGTATTAATGAAGAGTGGGAGGGAAGGTCATTTACCTGTTATTTGTAGTACAATACCTGATAAGAGTATTCAAAGCCACTGAACAACTTTAATTAAAATTTGAGCTTTGAGATCTGGGTACAGTCTGCCAAACAGACTTTCAGGGCAAAAAGACAGAAAGAGGGAGGGAAGAAGAGCAGCAGTTGACCAAAATGACAATAAGCTTAATGAAAGCCAGGAGGGACCCTGGCAAACTCTCATTTCTGGTCCTCCCAGTTGGGTTTTTATGCTGGTGCGCCAGAGCTGCATCTTTCCTGGGTCTGTCTGGCACAGCGGCCACGGCTTTGAGTACCATGGGCTTGAAGGGCATGTTCCCGGGCTCTTCACTGTGGGACTGTGCAATTTAGCACTGTGCAAGACACAGGATTTTTTGTTTTTTTTTTCTCAAAATAAACTGTATTTTTAAAAGTAATTCTGTTTTTAAAAAATGATTTTGCATTTGGAGATTTTCTGCTCTGTCTCCAGCCCAGGACAGAGCTGGGAGGTATAACTGAGCCTTTCATCAGGAAAAATGAAGACAGGAGAACAGGGGCATGTGCCTGGGATGCTCAAGATCAAAATTCCCAGACGTATTGAAGTTTCCTAAAACTTTTCCTCTCACTGCCCACATAATCCTGCCTCATGGGAATAGAGCAGCCAGCCCTCCCTGTACTGGCTCCAGGATGGTGACAGGGAAGAATTGATGGGAGGCTAAAGGGCAGCTGGTGCTGTGAGGGGAAAAACCGTGCAAAGAACTATAACCACATTTGTGTTTAAAGAGAAGGAAATCAGCTTGTGAAGGGAAGAAGACAGTTCTCTTTAAGGTCAACATTGGGACTTCCGCATCGCAGTTTCTCTCTCCAGGGTTGCGTCCCCAGCACCTCCACTTTCACTGGGATGCTGAGACATGTTGATATATGTGCTCTGAACAGCTGTGAGGCAGACACAGCCATGCTAGACTCTGCGACTAAAGGAGGGGGTTTGTCCCCTGCTAGTTGGTATATACAACATATCATAATTAAGTAATGTGAGCTTGCTGCCAGCCTGGGGTGCTGCCACGGGACTATGATGTGTTTATTTCCTAGGACAGGAGATATTTCTACACCTTTTTTTCAACATTTCAACAATTTTAAATTTTGTTTTTTAAACTGGGGTGTATATGACAAATGAACCTCAGAGGCTCTTATTGATACACTGAGAACCTGAACTTTAAGTGGATGCTACACAATGCAACACTCACCTTGAGCTGCCTACTGTTGTCCCCTTTCCGTGGTGAGTCATTGGTGTGCCAGAATAGTTTCCAGGAATATCATTCATGTGGCAACAAACATTAGGACTTATCTTTGCTGAGGGCTTTATCTTTGCCAAGCCAGGCAAAAGACTCCCTCTCTTGCCCCGCTGTGTTGGTACCAGGGGACAAAACTGAGAGCCAGGTACAATGTGTGTGTTCCCTCCTCCTGCCACCAGCTGCTCAGGCTCATCCCCAGCTAGAGGCTGCACGAAGACCACCAAGGAAGAGCTTGTGGCACGATATATCGTCTCTTGGTAAGGCAATGCCACAGGAGATATCACATCAGACCTTTACATGTACCAGTTCAGGAGTTTTCTTGCCAATAGAACTCTACTAACAACGTTGCTAGGCTGACAAATCACTATCTGAAGCAGAAGTTTTCTTGGCCCAGCTTTCCATCAGGAGTTGCAATAGTTCTTCCTCTCCAGCCCGCATATCTCCAACAGAAACCTGTTCTACTACAGACCAAGCCCTACTGCTATTGCAAAAGACAGCCAACTTAGTCCAGTGCCTAACTTTCCATCTGCTTGTCGTTAGCCTGCATCTTCATGCTCTCAAGCTGGAGAATGAAATCTATGACCTTGATCCACTTTCTTTTCATTTTGCTTTAGGATTTTGCTATTCTTCTTGTTGGTCTTGGGAAAAGTTTTGGGACAAATTCTTAAAGGCCACTCATAATCCAGAGCTGCAGGTTGCCTATGTAAAGAAAGCAGGGGACAGTTAAAGAAAAATGTCCTCCCAAGCCTGTGTGCAGAGTTGAGATCCCCCTTGAATCTTTTTCTTCAAATATCTGGCCCTTGACTGGGTGAGAGAATAAACTCTGAAGGTGAGATGACCTTTGGACACTTGAGCTCATTTCTGCTTTGATCATATTTTTCCTTAATGATGTGAGCTACTAGACTGTCTCTCTCCATAAAACAATGCCTTTCTTTAGGTTGCTCTGATGGACTAACATATAGTGCATTTATCTCTGGCATGCACATTTACTGATGTGTTGACATCTTTTTTAATATTCTTCCTACCTCAGGCTACTCCATCAATCCCCAGTTCTTAAGCAGAGGGTGCATCTTCAATGCACCACAAACAAAAGAGAAGTCAGGTTAATTCATTTTCATTAACTAAAGCAGGGCTATATCTTCCAGGTTTCCTTAGCCCTATACAACGGTTCGTGCGAAGCCAAGCTGGATTCCCTTTCAAAACTCAAACTGTGTTTAATGGGAAAGGTATGATTTCATAAGCAGATCTGTGCAAGACTGATGTTGTGCAGACAAAATCCTATAATGATTAACACGTGTCATCTTGGTCCAATTCACTCAGCTATGCGCTCACCTCATAGTAAGAACTCTTACCAGCTTGCTCGCTTGGTGCAATTTAATTAAAGAAATTAGGATAGCCAGAAACCCACTGTAGTTGTCACATGCTTTTACCGACACCAGGATTGCTAATTTTTCACAACATCTTTCTAATATTTTTGGCAAGGAGAGTCTCGAAGCCTCAGCCCAAGGTCTCTGCAAATCCCTTTCAGATGTGGCTGGGAGACAGTGGGAGCCAGGCTGCCTGGCTCAGCCTCCCAGCGCTTGGGCTGACCTCCATTATCAACCCTCACCCAGCTCAGCACTGCCAATCCCGCCGAGCTGCACACACGCACAACCACTTGATTTCAGCCCTACAATACGGGCATGGGGAGAGCCAGGGCTTCTGCCACAGCCTCACCAAGAAGGAAGGTGTGTCTGAGGCACTGGTTGTGTCCTTCGGTGGTCCCGAAGTTGTTGAGAAAGTGTCTTCAAGGAGCTCCAAGGAGGGCTTTGGGGACCACCACAGCTCCAGTAGTCTCCTAGCCAATGTCCACCAGCTCTCCTGCCCCATCAACCACAATGGCAGGCATAGAAATATTTCACTTTTTTACTGTGAATGCAGCTCGTCTCATGTCTTTCCCCGGTCCTGCCTGACCCGAGGTCTGCTGACATGTTTCAGAAGCTGCCATTTGACATCAGCACCCTTGGAGTGAGGTCCTAAATTTGCACGTGCCTTGTGAAGGTTAAACAACTTACAGCATGGACGTTTTCACCAGCTCAGCTCATTTGAACGCAACAATGAATGTAAATTAGTGGCTTCCATGTAGAATTTCTCGATGCCATCAGGAGTGCTGAGTATTGAATTAAGAATATCCAACTCATTAATAAAGGCAAATAATGACAAGCTCATCTTACTATTTTATTGGGCTGGAGTTAAATATTTGACTGATAATGAAAACCTATTTCTAACTGCTTTCTACTTTTCCTCCTCAGTCTGTTTCTTTTAAAGTACATATACACATGCATTTTTGGTGTTTATTTTTGCTTGAATTGTGCCTTCTGCCACAGGTTCCCTGGTGGTTAGAACAGAGGGAATTCATTAAGAACCTTACATTTTTTTTACTTCAATGATTACCACCTCTGTATTGAACCAGCCTTCAATGTCACTTGGTTATTCTTTGCTCTACCACTACCACCCACCACCATTGCCATAAGGACCTAACAAATAGGGGACACACAGGGGACACATAGAGGCTGCGGCATCCGAAGCCCTTTTGAACAGGTTTCTGCCAAAACTCTGCTCAGTCACCTATAAGCATGCAAGAATGGGATTACTCCTGAATTAACGCAGCTGAACCAGTCCATTCTGTCGAAGCCTTCTGGGTGCTTAACTCTCATGCAAATGTGAGAATCCCAGAGACCCACTGCTTCCAGTTATTTTTTTCCGGGGGGGTGGGGTGAGGGGAGGGGAGGGAAGCAAGGGGTCAGGGCTGCGAGGCAAATTCTAGTTTTACTCGTCAAAATGCTTCAGCTCTGCTTGATCTGTCATTGCCCGTGTATCAGGAGGAAGGGAGTTCCCAGCTAGTTCCCAAAAGAAGCTGTGTGTTGATTATGAAAAGAGGCACAAAAGCCTGAAGGTCAGTACAAAAGAATTTCTTTTCTCCCTAGAAAGTCTTGCCTTCACCTCAGGCAAGTTAGCCACTGGCAAGACCTGAGCATCACGTAATTCTCCAGGCATTTGGACACTTGCACTCAACTTCTTAGAAAGAAATAAACTATCTGAAAGCACACAAAGAAAAAGTAATTTGCTTTGTTCTTTTTATACAAGCGTAAGTCACTCCTGCTACCAGTGTTAGCCCATTTTGTGAGATGTTCAGAGGAGAATGTCAAACCAGGGCTTCGCTTTTGTTTCTGTGTGGGAAAGAAATGGCGATGGCACTTGTCTTTCATGCACAGTAGCAAATGTGAACTCTGAGGAGCACTAGCCTGCCACTGGCCAGTCAGAAAGCAAGACAAAATGTTTCACAAACACTCCAGTCCTAACACACCACCCACGATGCAGGGCAAGCCTTACTGATGGCCTCAGAAACATTGACCTATTTCCAGTGCTGCAAGACTGGCAGCACCTGCTGCATCATCCTCTCCCAGCCCTTCACCACTTTGACAAGGGTCCCTGCTCTGCCTCAATGGATGCTTCACCCCAGTCTCTCCATCCCTCACCAGTTTCTTCTTCCGTTTTCCTGGGATTCTTCTTGTGGCAAACTCCTTCAATTGGTTATCATTGCTAAAGACCATAATGGAGAAGCAGCAATCAGCTATTGGCCCTAATTAATGGTAAACAACCCATATTGATCTAAAGGCGAGATCTGTGGGGAGTGATGTGCTGATTACAAACTGGCTGTGGTTTCTTGTAGGTGCTGTGCTTTGGAGGATGGCAATAAAGCTCCCAGTAAATGTGTCTTTTCCTTTTCTGCCACTTTTTCTCCCATGTGTTGATGCCAGGGCTTTCACACTGGAGCTTATCATTTCCTACAGGAGACTGAGCAAGCTCAGCCCTGCGTGGCTGTCACTGGCAAGCAGAAAAGTCACCAAAAGGGAATCAAGATTTTTTGCAGAGCTGTGCCAAGCAGACACGAGCAGCGCAGTCGTGTCAGCACCCAGAGGAGCTGCACAGGAGGACAGCAAAGGGACGTGATAAAAGGGGACAGGTGGTGAAGAAAAGAAATTCAAGGGAAAAAGCTGTGGCTTTGGGTCTCTGAAACACCCAGTGTCACCACAGCAATTACAGGAGATGATCTGAACAGCAGGGCTGGTGGCTGCTCTCTAGGGAGTGCAGAAAACCATGAGGCAAGGGAGTCTGAAGAATTCTCGGGAGCTGAGATTTAATGCCTAGCCCTTCACATGTGTTTTACAGGACAGTTGCTTCAAGTTAACTCTGTATGGACTGCTGGCAGTGATGGTTTCAATTCTGTGTACATAGCGGCTCGCACACATGTTCGCTCTCCGCATTCATTGAATAAGGGGCATGGGGTGGTTACAGGTTAATGGATTTTCAAGCTGAAGTATTTGTCAGTAGCATTCAGGACATGGAAATTTGGGCCAGAAACCTTATCAGAGACAAACCATCCTGTGGTGTCCTTCAGTGGAAGCCCAAGTATTAGCTCCTTAATTTGTTTACCCTGAGATAAATCCAGAGTAACGCATTGATGTGAAGGCAATTAATCGGGATGTGCCTCAATGCAAGGACAATACTCGATAATAAACCTCTTTAGGAATGTCCTTCTGAACGATCTGCTGACTACCCAACCTAGCTTAATATCTAAAACTACAATGACCCTGAACCACACATAATCCCAGAGATATTCCTGAAAAAAATGTGAGGGTGGGTTAAGGACTTTCTTGCCTGGCTGGGTTGGTTGTGGGGAAGATAACCAAGAAAAGGGGACCACAGCAGCACTTGCAGCATCATTTGACGTGGGTGACAGTCAGCTGCTTAGCAAATCTAAAATTACCCCGGGATTTTAAAAGCCCAAGGGATGGAGAAAAGTGGGGACATGGCTACCCTGTGTGAGCTGTGCTTACAGAATTATTCTTGGCTT